>NW_028143140.1:0-247531 GCF_977018435.1 Lepisma saccharinum
CTTATACCAGGCACGTATCCAGAGGGGGGGCTTAGGGGGCTCGAGCCCCCTCCGAAAGTTTTAGGTTTACACTAGATAAAATGAGTTTTTTTTTGTTTCTTGTGGTGTGAAATAAAATAATGTGACAATAATTTAAGGAAATAGATAATTATCGAGGCAAGACGGAGAATGTTCCGTAACCCTGTTAATGATAATACCACGTATCCAAGATGGGGCACAGGGGGCTCGACCCTCTCCCCAGGAAATTTTTCAGTTTACGTTAGATAAAATTAGATTTTTGGCTTCTTGAATAATGTGAAAATAATGTAAGGAGAGAAATAATTATCGAGGCAAGACGGAGCACCCCTGTTATTGTTAATAGCACGTATCCAAGGTGGGGATGAGGTGGCTCGAGCCCCCTCTCAGGATTTTTTTCCATTTACACTATATAAAATTAAATTTTTGGCATCTTGAATAATGTAAAGATAATAAATTTATAAATCTGAGAGAAATAATTATCGAGACAAGACGGAGAGGGTTCTATAACCTTATTATTGTCAATAGCATGTATCCAAGGTGGGAATCAGGAGGCTCGAGCCCCCCTTCAGGATTGTTTTCTGTTTACACTAGACAAAATTAGGATTTTGGCTTCTTGAATAATGTGATGAAAATTTGGGAGAAATGATTATCGAGACAAGACGGAGAATGTTCTATAACCCTGTTATTGTTAATAGCACGTATCCAAGGTGGTGTTGAGGTTGCTCGAGCCCCCTCCCAGGAAATTTTCTATTTTACACTAGATAAAATTAGGTTTTTGGCTATTTGAATAATGTGACGATGATTTAAGGAGATGGAAAATTATCGAGGCAAGACGGAGAATGTTCTACAACCCTGTTGTTGATAATATTGCACGTAAACTTTTCTTACGCTTTCGGTGTTGTCGCAGCGCACTTGAGCACTATGTAGAGGCTTCTGAGCATTTGGAAGCTGCACAACAAAGGTAGCACCACACGTCGGGCGATTCGTTGTAATTTCTAATCTCTGGAAGGCGGGAGAGGGTGCGTTCTTGAATGAGAGAAGGAGTCAACTACTGGCAATATTAACGAATCGTTTTATCTGCGGAACGTTCTAGAATATAATGAGGATATAAACACGCGGATTCAATTTTTCGGTTGATCTGTACAAAGAATCGGTTAATAAGATTTCAGAGGTAAGTGTGACAATCCATACAGTCGGTTAGTGATCAGTCAGCGTCCTCTGGTTGCTTTATAAGATATAGTGATTCGAAAATGAAGACATTGACGACAGCAGAACTTCTGGGGCCTCAGAGTAGTGCTAGCTCGGTTGGAGGGCCGAAGAGATCAAGGCCTCTCTCTCTCTCAAGTGAATATTTCAGCACTACCAGATATTGGAGTGGTTTATGAAAACAGAAATAAGCTGCATAGATCAACTGAAAATCAAAGTTTTGAGTGATGATTTAGTTTTGCCAGAACTAAATTTCGTATATGCAGTCCGAGAATTTCATGCTATAAAAAAATACTTTTGTTTAAGCCTGCTGGGTTCGAAACACATTCAAACACTTAACTACCATAAAGAGACAGCCAACAATTTTATGAATGTCGAGAAGAGAAAGCAAGAAGATGTTGCATATGTAGACATTTTAGGTGGAAATTGCAGGCTCTACCAGGGCCCAAATCAGGGCTCTACCAACTGAGCCACCTAGCCATCCTTGACTTCAACCGATTTTTCGTTAAAATGTCTACATAGTACATGTCCTGTGTATATGAAATCGTAAGGTGTCGCCTGTATAGTGAACAAGCACAGAAAATATAGGAGAGAGAAGAAAACTGAGGAGCATTCCCACCAGTTGAGGATAATTTTTTTCTGTGGTCAACAAGAGCTACTACTTCGAGGTTTCAATGGCAGTGGCCTAATAAGGGAGATTTCACACTCTGTCGCCTGAAGATCAGGTTTGTGCGGCCTTTTGTGTCGCTACGGTGTGAAACGTTACTGTTGATTAGCCCATTCCAATCGACATGTATCGCGTGTCCCTTCGGTCTGTAACCTTCCTAAGTCTTGAAAATCCAAGTCACAAGGATGGAAAATTAGGGCCTTGTTAAGGTTAGGTGTGAAGGCAGGCAGACGACAGCACCCTGAAGGATCATATCCAAACCTGCAGTAAGAACGCATCTTACTTCAATCTCTAATACGGAATGATAAAAACTTCTGTCGAGTTGATTTTGAAAATGTGTCCGAGATAAAGAGAGGCGTGTCCAGGATTTTCGGAAGGGAGAAGGGTTACGCATACTATTTTTGGTGGTCAGTCCTGATTTTGCCATTTTTTCCCTGTCTTTGACGTTCCTCTTTTTTCTCTCTCATTTTTTAAAAAAGGAATACTGGGTCAAATGGGGTTATGACCTCACCAACCCTCCCTTGGGCACGTCACTGGAGATAAATGAGTAAGCATTTGATCATACTGGGAAACGAAACATTAGATGTGTTGGGAACGGAAGGGTTATCACTGTGCATTAATTGTTTCGTGATCCACCTGTATTCGAGAAGACTTCCTTTGTTTCGTGCCGATATATGACAAGACAGCGGAAGCTGTGACAGGCATTTTTTAACACTTGTGAGTGCTAAGGCCTGAATCTGAACAATTTGGTGGGTTTTGGCTTTTCTACGAGCTGCAAACATGGGAGGACAAGACAAGTTAGTGGTGTTCACGCTCGAAGCAGAGAGAAATACTCGAGAACTGTCTGCGTCCAGTTCGCAACCCACAGTTTGAATATCGCGTTGTCGAGTGGATTGTCCATCCCGTGCATGTGTAACAGCTTCGTAAAAACACTCAAAGACACCATAGATGTGTTTATGCCAGATGAGAAGAAATGGACAAACACACATACCGAGATGGTTCCGGCACACAATGTTAATGCATGGAAACAGAGGAGTCGAGTGGTAAAAAATGTTCCGATTTCACGTTCTCATTAAAATGACAGCCTTACAGTGGCGACGATTTAAGGGATAGTTGCTCCCCATTTTTTATTTTCTTGCCTCAACATTATGGCCTCTTAATGATGTTAAGCCTTGTCTGCCAAGAGAAAGTAAACTTTCCTTGCACCGCCCTCCGCACCCCTGCCCCCTTCCTTTTGGAACCCAAATGCCACCACTGGTCTTGAACATACAATTGTGAGGTTCTTACTATACCCCTTAAAAAAATAGTGTTGAGCCCCCCCCCGAAAGGAATTCCTGGATACGTGCCTGTCTTATACGGATGAAATCGCAAGTCCTGGTGCAAAATTCGACGCACACTCCGATCAGACAACTGAAGAGCTGAAGCATGTTCGGAAGCAGATCGCTTTGGAGATCGCAGAAATGAACGCCTCACTGCTTCATGGCTTTCTGGAGTTCTAGCGCTTCGTGGCCTTCCTCCACCCTTTTTCAACACAGAACCACTATACCCATAACGTAATGCTTTTTCGATCTGGAACTGCCGCACGAGGGGCAAGCTGGAAGCGTTTGCGAAAAGCACGCTGGGCAGCGACAACGGAATTATCGTTTTGAAAAAAATGATTCCACAGCGTAAGCGCGTTGTTCACCCGTCCACAATGTTAATAATAATACTAATTGCAATGTAAATAATATAATGTACGTGCATATAGCACCATGCCGTGAAAGCACATTTAGGGAACGTGGATACAGGGCGCCACACATTCTCGATCTCGGTCATTTTGGAGGTGATGTGATCAACACCACGCTCCGGGCGCCTTTATCCACCATGGTTGACCCCAGGGGCGCGATTCACGAACTGTTAGTAGTCCGATATGTGGTCTAATATGTAGCCAAGTAAAGCTTGTGGTCAAATTTGTAGTCATTTCCTGAATTTGCGATTCTTGAAACTGTCTACAGCGGTCTACAGGCTATAGTCGACTACATATCGGGCCACAGTTGTGGACAGTTCTTGTAGGACCCTTTTTAACCCTCCTAGAGCGGGCTACAGCGAACTACATTCGTCATATATACCGTGTTAAAAATGTAAACATAAACATTGGTGCGGTTTTGCCCGGTCCCCCCGGAACTTCCGGTTTAGGCCAATCCCCGTTGTTGCCAGTTCAGATTCACCGGCATACAAAGTAAGAAATGGGCGCTTGTTTTTATCAGTTGTGCGACGATAGTCAAGAAAGGTATTTGTTAAAGTTCTACTATTAGTGTTGCCCACGAGACGAGACATGTCTCGTCTCGTCTCGTCTCGTGTCCCGTTTCGAAAACGAGACGGGACAAGCGTTTCAAAATTCGAGACAAGACGACACTGACTCGTTTTCGAGACGAGACAAGGGACGGGACGAGACGGCTCGCGAAAAGTCTCGTCTCGTCTCGAATGTCTCGAAAAAATACAAACAAAATAATTAATCAGATGCGATTATATATTTACTCGGAGTAAAGGATATGCTTTGGGAACCCAAATCAGCGTCTATTACATAAAAAAAGGCTGGCTATCTTATTTAGTTTTTATACTCTTCCGAAATCCAGTATTACTTCCATTTTTCAATGTATTCAAGCTTCGTAATTTTAAGCTGTAATAGTACTCCAGATAGAAGTACTTTGCTAAAATACAGATTCAGATATCTATCTGTATAAAAATATTGTGAGAGAGAAGTATTCCCGATAATTTCTTTGAATGGAAAATTTATGAAAAATATTGTAAACCTTACGAAAATTGCGAGCTTTGTTTGCTTTTCCATAGTAACGAAATTTATTATTTGTTTATCCTTAAAACAGCTTAAATATATTTAATGCCTTTAAAGTAAAAACTACTGCTATAATGCGCAGGGTGGTATTTGTAGGGGGATGGGGAATTCCCCCCCGGGTACTTGTATCCCCCTCTGCTTGATAAATTTTATCCATGTGGGGGAAATGTTATATGGCATAAAGTCATTATCTGATGCTGTCCCTAGACAGTCAGTAGAATTTCCCCCCCACTGGAAAATTCTTAAATACCACACTGAACAGTTAAGTGAGACATACAATAGTTGTTATCTTCGCAACACGATTATTCCCGCACAAGGAATAAGGAATATTCCACATAAAATCGTGCCATATAAGGAACGGACCTAAAGCAATTTTTGTAGTCTTCTCATGGAAGGAAGTGATGTGATTTTTGACATGTACCGGTAACCTCCCTTGCTAATTGTAATATTTCCCCATCCAAACCCCCTCGCGGTCAGTAATCATTTCCTCTAGGTATCTCTCACCTTTTAACTTTTTATTAAGCATTCTGTCTGTTTAAACACGAAATTTTCCAGCGGAGGGAGAATTCCCTCCCTTCAAAATAATCGTTGAAACGGGAATTCCCCTTTCTCCGAAATTTTTACTTGGATGGGAAATATGATATAATGCGCCTCTGGGTAATTGGGCGAAACGGGATTCGGCAAAAAGGGAAGACATGGAAACTAACATTGGAGCAAGAAAACACCTGAATTCTGTGAGGAAATGTAATCAATTTGTGGCATAACTTCCCTGGGTGATCGTTATCCTCCCCTGCTTGTCGCGGCGCTTCAGCACGAAGAATTGCATTTATTACTGTTAGTTCGTTCGCAAGCGACACTTCTCGCTTTTCGCCTGTCCTGTGTTGTTTGTCGCATAAGTCAGACCGAAGTAAGAAGTGACCAGACCAAAGTAACAACCTATGTCAATTTCCGAACCTAAGTAGCACGACCAGCTGCACGTGTCGCCGGTAAATGGTATTTTTTTTTATCACTGCCCATATCAACATCTAATTTCTAATTAATTTCTTGCATCGGTTAAGCATTCTCTTATTTCTCTATATTTCTGGATGTTCCAACATTTCTTCGATTCTTTAGCAAGCTCTTTCGAGTTATTTCTGTAAGATTCCCCCTCGCAAAACCTAATTCGCCACACGATGTCCGTAACGAATTTGCCCAGACTATACCCTCGTGTTGCAGGTATCTATACTTGAAAAATCTTGAAATTTCCTCAACAACTGCTACCCCAAGGGCTTCCTTCCTTTCATCCTTGCGCCAAACGATGTGGAGGTAGCCACTGCCATTGTTTACTGTAGGTCCTCTTCCAGCCTTATTGGGGACAATCGTCATAAAATTCTCGACAGCACAAACAGTTCATTCATTGCGACCCCTCTTCTCAAAATCAACAGCTCCATCCTCGGTACTGGTTGTAAACTCCAAAGATTTCGCACCAAAAACCTGGTAATATGCCAATATAGTTAGATACTCTGCGTTGACGTAAAGAATCTATATTGCCTGAAGTGAAAGGAGTAAAGTGACATGCAAAAAACAAGAAGTGACGCCTGCCACTTGGAAATGAACCCTCAGTAATAAATATAACCTTCAGAACCGAAGCGACATGACGAGCGGGACGTGTCGCTTGTCGTTTTCGTGTCGCTCGGACTTTACCGTTTTCTAATGTAGTGCATCGTGGCGCCTCTGTCCGTTGGTAGCGCATGCGTGGGGAAAGCCTGCTTAGAGACTAAAGGAGCTTGTGCCGCTTGTCACTTCGGTGCCAAACCCTTGTGTCGCTTGGGGATTCCACCGATCGAACGCAGGCTTGCACGGCGTCTCATTAGTTCCCAAGCAGCATGTGTCGCGTGTTGCATTGGTTTGAACTCTCCCTTACATGGAACCTTGCAACCGAAGCGACGCAACAAACTGTTCGGTGTCGATTGTCGCTTGTGTGTTGAACGGATTAGACAGTTTTCTGAATACCGTGCGTCATGTTGCCTCGAACTGTGAATGCTTGCTAATAAACTGAAGTTGCCTGTGTCACGTGTGAACTACCATGTCGCTTGTCACTTCGATCTAAAGCGACAAGCAACCGCTTGGGATCGAACACTCAGTAAATGTGACCTCCCGAACCGAAGTAACACGACAAGGTGTTCGTGTTCTTTACCGCTGAAACTTAATATCGTGCATAGTGTAGCCTCGGTCTGTTAGTTGGTAGTGCATACTATGGGGTGAATATTTGCCTATATACGGAAGGGGCTCGCGTTGATCGTAACTTCGGTGCAAACTCCCCATGCGGCTTGTCGCCTGTCGCTTGTTGCTTCGGTCCGAAAGCTCCCTTAGTGTACGATGGATAAAAGAGTTGATTGAAGGCAGAAAAACGACAAAGTAGATTTCATTCTCTACCTATTGGTAATTAACAAACATTATATTAAATACTAGCTGATTGCCCGTCGTTGCTTGGGTATTTTTTTTATCCCAATCTTCTTTAAACAGGAAAACATGGAATTCTAACTATAGTGTAAAATGAACTTGGAGTTGAACGGCATTGGGAGTGTCACTATTCATCTTAGCGACCCCGAAAACTATTGATTCCACACTAATATCGGTCGTTTTTTTATTATCCACCCCTGGGGGTGCCAGGGTGTCTTGGAGTTGAATGACATTGGACGTGTCAGTATTCATCTTAGCGACCCCGAAAACTATGAATTCCACACTAATATCGGTCGTTTTACATGTCACCTCCTTCGCACTCCCACCCCAGGGGTGCCAGGGGTGTCTTGGAGTTGAAGGGCATTGGGTGTGTCCCTATTCATCTTATCGACCTCGGGAACTATGGATTCCACAATAATATTGGTAGTTTTCTATTATTTTTAAATGTCACCCCCTTCCCACCCCCGACCCTAGGGGTGCCAGGGGTGTCTTACCCCCACAGTATTTCTTTCCAGAGTGTAGTTCATATGTGTACTAAGTCTGGTCATCGTTAATGTCACCAATTACCTTAGCGACTCCAAAAACTATGGATTCGACAATAATCTTGGTAATTTTTGACATTTTAATTTTCACCCCCTTTCAACCCCCATCCCGATAGGTGATGAACTGGAGTTAACGGCATTAGGAGTGTCGCTATTCATCTTAGAGACCCCGAAAACTATGGATTCCACACTAATATCGGTCGTTTTCGATTATTTTACGTCACCCCCTCCCTACCCCCCCTCCAGGGCTGTCTTACCCCACAGTATTTCTTTCGAGTTTTCAAGTGATATGCGTACCAAGTTTATGTGAAATCGCTCCAGGCGTTCGAGAGTTATGCCGGAACAAACATACACACACGCACACACACACATAAACATCCATTTTTATACATATATTAGATTAATGTCCTTATGGTTAACGAACCTTATATATTCTCACTATACAGTGAACAAAATATTTTAAGGTTTTACCCACTTTCGGGAATAATATTTTGTGATGTCTTCCAGTTTTAACTTTTGTTGGCATAATATCCTGCATTACATTTACGAGACGAGACGAGACAAAACGGGACGAGACGAGACGGGACAGAACCCTTCGAGACGAGACACGGGACGAGACAAACGTATATTTTCGAGACGAGACAAGAGACGAGACGGCATTTTCACGAGACGGCATTTTCACGAGACGGGACGAGACAGACCAAAGTCTCGTCTCGTCTGGTCTCGTCTCGTGGGCAACTCTATCTACTATGAAGGAGTGGGCTTCTAGAATCCATCGGATGATCAACTGCAGAGCAGATTATTAAAACATGACGTGTCTTTGTGGCCGCCAGTTGTATAGCATACTACATAGTATCTCATGTACACGCACGCGAACTCAAAACGTATGAAAGTTTAGATATATTTAATTATTTTGTAAATGGAAAAGTGAGGGAAAGATAATTCTATAAAACTAGTGATATTATTATATTATAAAATATGCTTAAGTGAATCTTTGCCAACAAATCTGCATAAGTAATTAAATGACACATAACAAATGCTAGTAATTATATGTGCATTCAACGTCGCCTTTCCTCCTGAGGGATTTCGGGAAATCCTATGATATGGCATGCCACTTTCACTTGCACGAATTTACTTCAAACAACAAGGGAGTTTTCAGACTGAAGGGACAAGCGTTATCGGGATTTCGCACAGAAATATTCGATCTAAAGCAAACCATTCCTAGTCACGCTTGCGCAAATAACAGGCCGGGGCCAGGCACTTATCCAGGCATTCCTTTCGGGGGGTGGGGCTCAACACCATTTTTAAGGGGTATAGTAAGAACCTCACAATTGTATATTTAAGACCAGTGGTGGCAATTGGGTTTCAAAACGGGGGAAAGGAAAGTTCACTTTCTCTTGGTAGACAAGGCTTAACATTAAGAGGCCATAATGTTGAGGGGAAAAAATGGGGAGCAAGTATCCCTTAAATCGTCGCCACTGTAAGGCTGTCATTTTAATGAGAACGTGAAATCGGAACATTTTTTACCACTCGACTCCTCTGTTTCCATGCATTAACATTGTGTGCCGGAACCATCTCAGTGTGTGTGATTGTCCATTTCATCTCATCAGACATAAAAACATCTATGGTGTCTTTGAGTGTTTTTACGAAGCTGTTACACATGCACGGGATGGACAATCCACTCGACAACGCGAGATTCAAATTGTGGGCTGCGAACTGGATGCAGACAGCTCTCGAATATTTCTCTCTGATTCGAGCCTGAACACCACTAAAGTGTCTTGTCCTCTCATGTTTGCAGCTCTTATAAAAGCCGAAACCCACAAAATTGTTCAGATTCAGGCCTTAGCACTCACAAGTGTTCAAAAATGCCTGTCACAACTTCCGTTGTCTTGTCATATATCGGCACGAAACAAAGGAAGTCTTCTCGAATACGGCTGGATCAGGAACAGGGGCGGCGCCAGAAATTTTCGACAGGGTGGGCAGAAGCTACATATTGATAGATTAGGGTGGGCAGCATAAATGTAAGACCATATATAGTATATATGTGTATGTAACACGTATTTATCCCCATCTCTCTTACACTCCCAATTTTTCTCTTACTTCTTTTCCCTTTCCTATTCTTGTTTTCCTCTTTATTATTTTCTAATCTATTCTCGCATCTTGTTCCATTTCCTTTTGCTTTGTCTCTGATGGACACAAACATTTCAAGGAAGTGTTTACCCATGCACACTATTCTAATCACATTCTTTCATTCATGTTAATACAGTGAAATAAATGTGAATTAGGTTTAAGTTTGTGTTGCAAATACAAGGCACATACTTGATTTATGTATTCGGCGACAATGATAGAAAGTGCGATGGTAGACAATCGTGAAGTAATTTAAATGCATGTTCCTGAGCATAGTATTTTCATCGTATGAGTTTTTGACTGAAAGAGTTTTCTTACTCCTTGGGGGTCACTTTTCTTAGCTTACAAGGTTTGTACAACTGAGAAATCTATCTGAATGTTTGCAGTAGCGGCGATTGGGTGCCAATATTTGAGGGGCAAGGACAATATACGTTTTCTTGGTAGAAAAGGCTTAGCATAAAGAGGGCATAGTGCGGGGGCAAAATGTGGCGGAGAGTAGGCATCCGCCACTACCCGCTCCTCCTAATCGCCGCCACAGAATATTTCGATTAAAATGAATGTTTTATTAGGAATAATTTAAAACACACACGGAAAACCAATTCTTTGTTCGTTGTCCATGAAGTATTACTAAGCTAATCAAAGGCTATTTTGACAAAATATCACTCATAAGTAATAAACAAGTAAGATTGAAAAATCTGTTCAGAATTGAAGAGATTATTAGTAGCTAAGTGCTATTCGTTTTCGGAACTGTCATGTTACTAATGCGGGAGAAGCAATACACGTATGGTTACATGAACGTATTTTCTGAGGTAACAAAGTGATTTAGGACACATGGAATTCATCGAAGTTGATCGCCGTACCAGTAATAATTCATCTATTTTTCATAGATGTCTTGGGTTTTATGGCGTGACCATTTCGAACACACTAGAATGTCAACCTCTATCCTGGGCAGCATACCCTGGAAACCTTTTTCTTTCAGGGCAAGGAGTCCCTGGCGCCTGAAACCACTGTCAAATTAATAATTTATTAGGGTTTGTATTTTGAGTGTCAGCATGTGTTTCTTTTCGACCCTTAGCTACTTCATCTAATCACCATTGAACCTTATCGTCGTCATTATTAAAATTAGCAGAAAAATGACTTAAAATAAAACAAATCAACCACAACTTACTCTTCCAAAAATGGAGTTTCATTAGTTCATAGCTCTTAGAAAGTTGAGGTGGTAGGTTAAATTGCATAGCGCTTCATTACTTGATCAAGGCAGCTAATTCCGTGAACAATGACGTTGATTTCCGAAAGTCTCACATATTGTCTCAGGGCAATCACCCTCTTAAAATGGATGCATCTTCTGTGGTGATAAAAGACACGTTTGGTGCGAGTTCTTTCTGTATATTTTTTTCCCCACTGGCATAACGCTGTCGTATTAATAGAGAGGTCCTGTATTCCACTCCCCCTCCTCTGGTGGAAGCACAATGCAAACTGGTTTGGACAACACGTTAAACTGTAGGTTTATTCCCGATTAGCCTATCTGAGCATAAAAGTGGGCTTAAAAACAAACTAACAAAATCGTCTTCTACATACTTCGTGACATAACTTTCTTTACTTCAGCTGCATCTACAGATTCTGTTGACATTTTTGGCTGATTCATGTGGCAAAATCTATGTGTGGAACGAGGATTTCTAAATAGAATAAGTCAACTCATTAGCAATTGAATAATTACAGCTTTTCCCATACTTAAAATTTATTCACTTCGGTATTGTAGTGATTACTGTGATTCCTTCTTATAGGTACATGTGTAGAACGAATATAAAGTTGATATTTCGCATACCATACTGATATTTGAAGATGATAGGTATATAAAAATTGTAATGAAATAAAAAAAAGGGAAACTTCTGGAATTTCAATGCAGAGCTAATTAAAACTATATTATACTCTGTAGCATACTTAAACCTGAAGGATTGTGGATGCAGCAACACAAGCCTTCCATCTGTCCCTATCCGGGGCAAGATTAATCCAATCTTTCTCATCCTTACAAATTTCTTTTAGGTCCATCTCAACGTTATCCCTCCATCTTCGTCTTAGCCTTCCTACTGGTCTCTTACGATCAGGTTGCCCAACAAGAATCCTGTAAACCATTATTTTCTCTGCCATTCGCGTCACATGGCCTGGCCATCTAAGTCTTCTCGATTAAATTATTCTAATAATAATTAAAAAGTCAAAATCATTTGTTGTGTTGCTGGAGGAAGTAATGCTAAGATGATCTTTTGATTTGCTTATTTGGAGATTATTTTAACCATACCCAGGCCGGGATTTATATACGTATGTGGAGGCCTGGAGCTTACAGCACCAAGGCCTCACTCCAATCCCCTCTACACAGTTTAAGTTATAATTTCTCGCCAAGTTACATGGTGTGATTTGTTATTATATTTTTACCACATCCAAAGTATTTAATTTTTTAATTATGTGGTACTTTTCAAAGCAGTCTTTCCCAGTGAAGGCCTGGAGCTGCAGTCCTTATGTTCGTCCTAAATTCTGATGTAATCTTGATCATACCCTGAATAATTTTGAGCCTCCTAAGCCTACTAGCTGCTTTTAATCATAGAAGTATTAATTTGATCACAGTTTTTTTTTGTTTCAATAGCTTTAGTAATTACTTTCACTTTCTAATGACAAAATTGGCTTTTTATGGGTTGATGATATGTGAACATTTCTAGCATAGATAATATTCACAAGTAAAATATACATGTTATGAACACCAGAATACACTTATATATTGAATCATTTATATATCCCCAAGTATATGTACTTATTGAATTTGATTGGGTGGGCAATCGGGTGGGCACAGGAATTTTTGGATGGGCGCTTGCCCACCCGTGCCCACCCCTGTCGCCGTCCCTGATCACGAAACAATTAATGTACAGTGAAAACCCTTCCGTTCCCAACACATCTAATGTTTCGTCTCCCAGTATGATCAAATGCTTACTCATTTATCTCCAGTGACGTACCCAAGGGAGGGTTGGGTTGGTGAGGTCATAACCCCATTTGACCCAGTATTTTTTTTTTAAAAAAAAAATAGAACGTCAAAGACAGGAAAAAAAATGACAAAATCAGGACTGATCACCAGAAATAGTATGTGTAACCCCTCTCCATTCCGAAAATCCTGGGCACGCCACTCTTTATCTCGGACACATTTTTTTAAAATCAACTCACCAGAAGTGTTATCATTCCGTATTGGAGATTAAAGTAAGATGCGTTCTTCCTGCAGGTTTGGATATGATCCTTTAGGGTGCTGTTGTCTGCCTGCCTTCACACCTAACCTTAACCTTCTTTGTACAAATCAACCGAAAAATTGAATCTGCGTATTTATATCCCCATTATATTCTAGAACGTTCCGCAGATAAAACGATTCGTTAATATCGCCAGTAGTTGACTCCTTCTCTCATTCAAGAACGTACCATCTCCCGCTTTCCAGAGATTAGAAATTACAACGAATCGCCCTACGTGTGGCGCTACCTTTGTTGTGCAGCTTCCAAATGCTGACAAGTCTCTCCATAGTGCTCAAGTCCGCTGCGACAACACCGAAAGCACAAGAAAAGTTTACGTGCAATATTATCAACAACAGGGTTATAGAACATTCTCCTTCTTGTCTCGATAATTGTCTATCTCCTTAAATCATCGTCACATTATTAAAAAAGCCAAAAACCTAATTTTATCTAGTGTAAAATAAAAAAAAATCCTGGGGGGGGGCTCGAGCCATCTCAACCTCAGCTTGGATACGTGCTATTAACAATAACAGGGTTATAGAACATTATCCGTCTTGTCTCGATAATTATTTCTCCAAAATTATCATCACGTTATTCAAGAAGCCAAATTCTAATTTTATCTAGTGTAAACAGAAAAATTTCCTGAAGGGGGGCTCGAGTCTCCTGATTCCCACCTTAGATACGTGTTATTGACAATAATACGGTTATAGAACACTCTCCGTCTTGTCTCGATAATTATTTCTCTCAGATTTATAAATTTATTATCTTCACATTATTCAAGACGCCAAAATCTAATTTTATCTAGTGTAAATTTAAAAATTTCCTGAAGGGGGGCTCGAGTCTCCTGATTCCCACCTTAGATACGTGTTATTGACAATAATACGGTTATAGAACACTCTCCGTCTTGTCTCGATAATTATTTCTCTCAGATTTATAAATTTATTATCTTCACATTATTCAAGACGCCAAAATTTAATTTTATCTAGTGTAAATTTAAAAATTTCCTTAGTGGGGGCGGCTCGAGCCACCTTATCCCCACCTTGGATACGTGCTATTAACAATAACAGGGGTATAAAACATTCTCCGTCTTGTCTCGATAATTATTTCTCTCCTTAAATTATTTTCACAATATTCAAGAAGCCAAAAATCTAATTTTATCTAACGTTAACTGAAAAATTTCCTGGGGAGAGGGTCGAGCCCCCTGTGCCCCATCTTGGATACGTGCTATTATCAATAACAGGGTTACGGAACATTCTCCGTCTTGCCTCGATAATTATTTCTCTCCTTAAAATATTGTCACATTATTTTATTTCACACCACAAGAAACAAAAAAATAATTTTATCTAGTGCAAACCTAAAACTTTCGGGGGGGCTCGAGCCTCATAAGCCCCCCTCTGGATACGTGCCTGGCCGGGGCAACACAATGCACGGTATTGATAAAACGGAAAATTCGAAGCGACACCTGCAATTTGTCGCGTCGCTTTAATTCGGAAGGTGTTGTTTATTTTTTAATGTTGGTTTCCAAGAGACACGTATCGCTGCAGTCTGAAAGCTTCCTTTCGAACCAATTAACCACGAGAAAATTCACGTGTCGCTTGGACTGGACTCTTGTTGTCTCAGTACTTGCATCGTGTCGCCTCGGTCTGTTGTACTGTCGCTTGTCGCTTCGGTGTGTAATCTCCGTGCCACTTAAAAGTGAATCCTCAGTGATCAATGAAATTTTTCGAAGCGACACGACAAGCTGCACGTGTAGCTCAGATTTCCAATGGTGTGTATTGTGCCGCCTGAGACTTGATTTCTCATGAGCGGTAAATGCTTATTTATAGACTAAATGGGCCTGTGTCGCTTGTCACTTCTGTACGAACCACTGCTGTCGCGTGTCGCTTCGGTTTGAAACCTCATTAAGAGGCGTGCTTTTCACCCCAACACAATATCAACATGTTTGTAACAAAATGCAAGTCGTACAAATCCTTTCCGGGTACCAATCCTTTCTTCGTTCTGCTTGTATCAACAGGTTTCGTCTACGTCCTTCGGAAACCTACGAAGTGATATTTGACTCAATAAAGTTGTTCCCGATCGAACTGTACAACCATAAGCTATACAGCTGACATCCTATTTCCTTGTAAAAGAATCTCCACTTTGCTCTTTCATATTAACGTCCATAGCACCGTAAGCGTAACCGGATGTTCGAGGGGTACCAGACGAGTGCGCATGCTCCGCAGTAGCTCCGCCTTTAACACCGTCTATTCTGTGTTTGTGTATGACATCCAACTTCAAAAAAGAAAATAGAGCTGCCAAAATGGCCCATAATCTGTGTTTTGACGTCTTCGAGAAGCAGAAGGAAAAGACAGTGGGCATTTGCGTGTACTTAAAACACATCTTTGAGATGTCGGAAATCCTTTTTCTGTTTCGGAAATATCTTCATAGTAATTTGGCACTGAATGGGAGGTGCCAAGGATTGATCAAAATTGTGGAACCTCATTTTCCCAACAAAAGGATTGCCTCCTGTAATCCAAGTTAGTAATAATAATAATTACCCATATCTTGCACTGATTTATATGAAAATACACTTCCACGAGCAGATGAAGTTAGGTAGGCATAATTTGTTAGCACCTCCTTGCAGGCATTCCTGCTCGTGCACAATACATTTCAAAACATAATTTATCTTGTAATTAATACTTTGTGCAACTTTTAACTGTGCTAATTAGTTTCTCCAAGTTACGAACCTACTCCCACAATCATTTCCAGTTTTGTAAACACTTCCTAATACTCCTATAAAATTTGCGAAAAATCATGAAACATTCGGAACTGTTACCTAGGATTTCTTGCGAGTTAAAAGCAGCGATTTCATCTTCTACAAACCATAAATAATAACAACACTCATTTTGAATCTTATGCATCCCATAAGCCATGCCAAAATCGTCAATTTATACGGAAGTCAAGCCCCAACAGTACGCAGTTTGGTTTTGTATGAATGTGCTTGCAGGCAGACGGATGAGAAGAAGCAGCACAAACTTGAGTGACAGAAAACATATGCATAGGTTATCGATGGCTGTAACAGGACAAAAGAAAACGGAACAGTACAAATAGTGAAAACATTTCTGAAAAGAAATGAAAACTCTTGATAGGCTACTTAAGGTTGCTAAATCATACAAACTCATGCATCCAAAATGTTCACAGTACACACACCACTTACCATAGCAGCCTATATATTTTTGCCAGTTACGTACAATCGTTGTGATGATGTTTTTTATTATTGATTGATTGATTTATTAGCATCCATTCAATTTTACAAAAGTTTGGTTAGGTTAGGTTTATCCATGCCATTCCATTCACCTTCTCAATTGCCAGCCCCTGTGGCAAAGTGGTTAGCACATCACGCTATGACGCTAGGGGTCCCGGGTTCGAATCCTGGCCTGGGCATGGATGTTGCTGAGTGTCCTTTCATCAATTTCATCATATCATCTCTCATTCCCATTTTCGCAAATTACCCAAAAGTGGCACTAAAAGCGAAGTAAAATAAAGCAAAGCAAATCAAATCAAATAAACCTTCTCAATTGTTAACATGGGCTTCAATGAAGTCTCATGAGAGGTATTTTTCTTCTTTGCGCAGTGCTCAAGATTTGTGTGAAATATAGTTTTACATAAATTAATTAAGCATTTACTTAATTTATAAAGAAAATTCACAGCACAATAATTATGCATTTATTATGAAATAATTTTTATAATGATCATGCGTAAATACAAATTGTTGAAACATATGTCATGTAAAAATTAGATGTGTATAAAAATTGTACTTTACAGCAGGTTTTATTTACACATTGTATACTTAGGGCATAGTGTAGATAGAGCACGTATTATCTGCTACAACAAAACAGTACACTGTACTGACACAAACACATGTAAACATTTAGAGTTTGTTATGACGATTATGTGTTCATTACCATGTGCAAAAGCTCAGTAAAAAAATACAAATGGTGCAAAATGCGTGCTTCCGATACATTTCTCAAGCAAAAAGATCCGATCATATTCTTCCATTCTTAAATAATAATCAGTTTCTTACCATGGCAAACAGAAGGAAGTTGCACTATCTCTGTTTCATACGCCGCATACTGACAGAAGGTAAACCGCAGTACCTGTTTGAGAAGATGCATTCCCGTAGGGAAATCCATCAGTATGTTACCCGTAAGCGGAACAACTTCGATTTACCCCATCACTCTACCACGGCCTACAAATCATCTTTCTCCTTTTCGGCTCCCAAAGCATGGAATGCATTGCCCGCAAATATCGCTAGTGTAAACAACCCATTAAATTTCAAAGGTAAAATAAAAGATCTGCTGTTAATGGAACAATGGCAGAGTCGGGGCACATACTGAAGGTATCAAGTCACTCACTATAAGGAATTGTATTATTGTATTATTATTACTATTGTCTTTTGTATTTCTAGTTACACCTTTTGTTTTGTATGCAACTAATTCCTATGTATTTTTTTCTTTCTTAATTTTTTTTGTATCGTTTTTTTTTTTACGTTTAGCTTACTGCTCCATAAGTTATATAAACTTATGGATTATCATATGTATTATCATATTGACAAGGCTTAGGTGGTAGAGCAGCCCTTGGCTGAACCTCGCCCGCTGAATAAAGACAATTTATTATTATTATTATATATTTTTTTTATTTTTCTCAGGTTCCAAGTTCATTCTGGCTTCCCTGGGATCCAGACTCAGGAGCAAGGCATGGTATGGGATTTGTGCTTGGGAAGTGTATTGTACACAGGCACGTATCCAGAGGGGGGGCTTAGGGGGCTCGAGCCCGTCCCGAAAGTTTTAGGTTTACACTAGATAAAATGAGGTTTTTGGTTTCTTGTTGTGTGAAATAAAATAATGTCACAATAATTTAAGGAGAGAAATAATTATCAAGGCAAGACGGAGAATGTTCCGTAACCCTGTTGTTGTAATTATAATAGCACGTATCCAAGTTGGGGCACAGGGGGCTCGACCCTCTCCCCAGGAAATTTTTCAGTTTACGATAGATAAAATTAGGTTTTTGGCTTCTTGAATAATGTGAAAATAATTTAAGGAGAGAAATAATTATCGAGGCAAGACTGAGAAAGTTTTATTATACCTCTGTTATTGTTAATAGCACGTATTCAAGGTGGGGATGAGGTGGCTCGAGCCCCACCCCCCCTCTGGAAATTTTTCAATTTACACTAGATAAAATTAGACTTTTGGCGTCTTGAATAATGTGAAGATAATAAATTTATAAATCTGAGAGAAATAATTATCGACACAAGACGGAGAGTGTTCTATAACCCTATTATTGTCAATAGCACGTATCCAAGGTGGGAATCAGGAGGCTCGAGCCCCCCTTCAGGAAATGTTTCTGTTTACAATAGATAAAATTAGGATTTTGGCTTTATGAATAATGTGACGATGATTTAAGGAGATAGACAATTATCGAGGCAAGACGGAGAATGTTCTATAACCCTGTTGTTGATAATATTGTACGTAAACTTTTCTTGCGCATCCGGTGTTGTCGCAGCGCACTTGAGCACTATGTAGAGACTTGTCAGCATTTGGAAGCTGCACGACAAAGGTAGCGCCAAACGCAGGGAAGGCGGGAGAGGGTACGTTCTTGAATGAGAGAAGGAGTCAACTACTGGCAATATTAACGAATCGTTTTATCTGCTAAACGTTCTAGAATATAATGAGGATATGAATACGCGGATTCAATTTTTCGGTTCATCTCTACAAAGAATCGGTTAATGAGATTTCAGAGGTAAGTGTGACAATTCATACAGTCGATTAGTGATCAGTCAGCGTCCTCTGGTTGCTTTATAAGACATAGTGATTCGAAAATGAAGACATTGACGCCAGTAGAACTTCCGGGGCCTCAATGTAGTGCTCGTTCGGGTTGAGGGCCGAAGAGATCAAGGCGTGCCTCTCTCTCTCTCTCTCTCTCTCTCTCCCTCTCTCGTGAATATTTCACCAGTACCGGCTATTGGAGTGGTTTAATAAAACAGAAATGACCTGCATAGATCAACTGAGAATCAAAGTTTTGAGTGATGATTTAGTTTTGCCAGAACTAAATTTCGTATATGCAGTCCGAGAATTTCATGGTATAAAGAAATACTTTTGTTTAAGCCTACTGGGTTTAAAATTCATTCAAACACTTAACTACCATACAGACACAGCCGAAAATTTTATGAATGTCGAGAAGAGAAAGCAAGAAGATGTTGCATATGTAGACATTTCAGGCGGAAATTGCAGGTTCTACCAGGATCCGAATCAGGGCTCTACCAACTGAGCCACCTAACCATCCTTGACTTCAACCGATTTTTCGTTAAAATGGTCAGTCCTGATTTTGCCATTTTTTTCTTGTCTTTGGCGTTCTTCTTCTTCTTCTTCTTTTTTTTTTTTTAAAAAAAAAAGGAATACTGGGTCAAATGGGGTTATGACCTCACCAACCCTCCCTTGGGCCCATCACTGGAGATAAATGAACAAGCATTTGATCATACTGGGAGACGAAACATTAGATCTGTTGGGAACGGAAGGGTTTTCATTGTGCATTAATTGTTTCGTGACCCAGCTGTATTCGAGAAGACTTCCTTTGTTTCGTGCCGATATATGACAAGACAGCGGAAGCTGTGACGCATTTTTGAACACTTGTGAGTGCTTAGGTCTGAATCTGAACAATTTGGCGGGTTTCGGCTTTTATAAGAGCTGCAAACATGGGAGGACAAGACACGTTAGTGGTGTTCAGGCTCGAATCAGAAGATACATATTCGAGAGCTGTCTGCGTCCAGTTTGCAGCCCACAATTTGAATCTCGCGTTGTCAAGTGGATTGTCCATCCCGTGCATGTGTAACAACTTCGTAAAAACACTCAAAGACACCATAGATGTTTTTATGCCTGATGAGAAAAAAATGGACAAACACACATACTGAGATGGTTCCGGCACACAATGTTAATGCATGGAAACAGAGGAGTCGAGAGATAAAAAATGTTCCGATTTCACGTTCTGATTAAAATGACAGCCTTACAGTGGCGACGATTTAAGGGATAGTTGCTCCCCATTTTTTTGCCTCAACATTATGGGGCCTATTAATGTTAAGCCTTGTCTACCAAGAGAAAGTAAACTTTCCTTGCACCGCCCTCCGCCCCCCCCCCCTCCTGTTTGGATCCCAATTGCCACCACTGGTCTTAAACATACAATTGTGAGGTTCTTAATATACCCCTTTGAAAAATGGTGTTCAGCCCCCCCGCCCCCCCGAAAGGAATTCCTGGATAAAAGGTAAAGTGCTCCCCTGTGCTTAGCACCACGCCATGAAGGCGTATAGGGGGTGTGGGGGTAACGCCCCACACTTTCTTGATCCGGTCGTAAGTGGGGGTGATGTGATCAGCATCACGCCCCTGACCGCCTTTACCCCCCAGGGTTTCCCCCAGGTACCCATGTTATTCGACGCTGGGTGGGCGCCGGGGCCGCTTCCATCGTTAGAAAAGTTCCCGGATTTGAACCGGCCGGGGATCGAACCCGGGACCTTTAGCATGGTAGTCAGACGCGTTACCGACTGAGCCACCGCGGCCAACCGGAATTCCTGGATACGTGCCTGATTGTACATAAAACTTCTCAGTTCAAATCCTGTATCAGCCAGCACAAAACATCTTTCGATGCACGTAAAAATATTAGGGATATCACTATTACAATTAAGAAGCGCTATATTTCCTCTATTAGCAACCCCTCACCACATTCATGTTTAATTATGTAACACTACTTATTTTTTAACGGTTAAATATTTGTGGTAGCAATTATTGTAAAACAACGTAACTTTCAAAATAGTTAATACATAATAGGAAATTGCATTAGAACGTGATTTTTTTAAAATTAATTTGTTGCACCAAAGCATTCTAGTGTCAATAGGTAAAGAGGTTAGCAAAGTATGCTATGATGCCAGGAGTTAAGGGTTCAAATCCTTGCCAGGACATGGATGTTATTGTGAGTGTTCTTTCGTCAATTTAAACATGTCATTCCTCATCCCCATCTTCATGATTAGCCAAGAGTGGCAGAAGAGCAATGCAATAAATAAATCAATAAGTAGGTAAAGAATATGTGAACAGAGCATTTTAATTTTAAATCTATCATCCCATATGGTTGGTTCTTTGATTATTGTGTGATTTCTAATGCAATTTGTTTACAAATGTCAACATTTCTTTTTTGTTATCTACAGGAATGCAAGGTATATTCAGGAGTGTATCAAATTGTGATGTGTGTAACTTCTAAGAATTTCTTGACATTCTCATTGAATGAAATTTCTGTAAATTGGAGGTGTAAGCAAATGTGATGTGAGTGGTTGTTTTATACATAGATAATACATGAGCAGCTAACAACAGCTATAGCAGCTTGGTGTTTGTTACATGCTAAAAACACCAAACCTACTCGCATATGCATCTGATAGCAGAAATAAACATCTGAAAAGGTTAGGCTGGTTAAGTTTGATTTATTTCTGCTCTCAGATGAAGGTGTGAATAGGTTAGGTACGTCAGGGTTTGTTGCTTCTAGCATACTCCAAGTTGCTGTCACTAGCTGCTCATAGATAATGCAAATGTATGCTTTTTTGCCAGTTGGTGGCAGTACTACCATCTTCTTGGCAACAGACAATGAATACCTATCTACTGAGAATTCCATACAGTATAACATGGGACATGAAAATCGTCTTTAAAGAAAAAAGAAGTAACATGTAGGCCTATCTTTTATGTTTCCGTGGTATGTGCATTCAGTCAGAAATCAAATTCATATGTACAAATGTAACATGTAACATGACAATATTTTATTCATCAATTAGAAGTTGCGCCAAGTTCAAGGCATGAACAATTTTTGAGCACAAAAACATTCAAAAGTGTATTCTAATAATTATTGACATTTGTAATTCCGTGAACTTTGAACTTAATTTTCACTAGTGATTCCAATGGTTCAGATTCTACTTTGCTGGGTTCAATACTCAGTGGAGGTACATAGTGGCCCGATTAGCTGGGGATTTCTATTTACAACTGTTATCAATTGTACTCTACTGTTTTCTTGGAAAGCTACTTTAACTGAATGGTTTTCTACCAAACACCTACAGTAGACATAATGTACAGCCACGAGCAAAAATAATAGTAGGCAAATAGTTCATTGCTCTTTTCATTTTTTCATTCCACATCATATGTTGCTTTAAAGAATTGAATTCTGTTGAAGTGAAGCACATATTGTCCTCCACTTTTTTACATTTTCATTTAAATTTCTCATTGTGTAGAACAGACCAAATGAAAACTGTTATGGACAACTCGCCTACCATTTCTTTAACATATTGGCTGTAAATATAAATTGTCATTCCTCATGATAAACGATTTGTTTTCATATCTGCTTGAAAATCTAAACACAGTAGATGTTTCAAAACACCTGTTGATCTACAGAAAACAGTACAGAAGAGACACTAAAAGTGTAAATAATTTTTTTAGTATTATATTTAATGTGTATGCAGGCGCGGTTGGCCCTATAGCGCACAGGATCAGTGAACCCCTAGTAATATACGATAATCACCTCGAGAATGAACAATAAACAATATCTTTACCTTTTCACATTATTTCGATAACATTTTTACACAATTGTGACTGTCATCTTTTTATAACATTCACAATTAAGTTGTATTAATGATAAAAATCTTTGATAAGAAGAAAGACATTTCATTATCACTGTTACTGTTCTAGTAATATATATCAATTCGTAAGTAGATTTCTGTATTTTCTTTCATAAAACAAATAATATATTTTTACTAGTTGCTAATACAAAACTAACAGCAACAATTATGGCGACCTTCAGCCAGGATTCGTGAATATATAGTGTGGAAGTTATCTTCTGATTACTTTAAATAATGGATCGGAAGCAACATTCTTACAACTTAAGAACGGGAGTTTTCTTAAGATCCGATGTCGTCGATAGTTTCAGGGAAAATTAAACTATTGAAGAAAATGCTGACCCAATGAAGAATATTATTTGTTGCAGTAACATTGAATCAGATTCCCGTCTTGTGAGGTGCAATAGCTGCAACAAATGGGAACATTTGGAGTGCAGGGGTTTGACCACAGGTTTGACTGTAATGCACTGGGTAATATTTAGCTCTTCTAATGAAAGCTATTTCTGCAAATCTTGTAAACCAGATTTTGATCCATTTTTGTTAAAATCTTATACAAGTACAGTGAATCCCAACTTGGACAAGATTATTGCTGCATTTCAAGTTACGGTTACCCAAAGTTTGCAACAAAATAATGAAAATCTTCAAGAAAGATTACAACAGAACATTCGCTGTGAATTGCAACAAAATAATGAAATATTGCAAAAAGAGTTACAAAAGGAGTTGCAAAAGGATATGCAACAAAATAATAAAATGTTGCAAAAGGATTTGCAACAAAATAATGAAAATCTGGAAGAGAAGTTTCAAGCCATTCAAAATGAATTACAGCAGCATAATGTTAAGTTTAACGGCCGGTTTGATCATATTGAACATTCGTTATAAGATGTTGCCCAAACTTGTCAAAATGTTAGCAGTGCGTTGAGGTGTAAATTGCATGTCGAAGTTTCAGGTATTCAAGAACAAATGAAGAGTCATGACGGAAAGTTGGCAAGGTTGGAAGTCTGCAATGAGGAAATTATGGAGAAATTTACTCAACAAGATGTTAGATTTGAAACATTAAATGCGGAATTAGATAGAATGAAGGTAGTTCAGACTACTACAAGTAGCTCTGAAACATTGGTAAATGACCTTAGAGATAGGGTTATTTCTTTGGAGCAAGGCAATGTCATCAGCAACAGTGTTGCTAACGAAACTTTGAATGGAAGACGAGAACTGAGCGAAGAGGATGGAAATAGTAAACAAACTGAGCATGTGGCTTGTCAAACAAATAATGCAAATTCAAATCGAAGATCACGAAATGTTAAATTTCGGGATAGTGCTCGAAGTGACAAACGTGGTGTTGGTTCTTCCGGTTATGTTTCTTCTGACATTGATGTACCTGCAATTACTAAACGTAAATCAGGTCAGAACGCTACTTCTTTAGGAACTGATTTTACCTATAGGCTTTCCAATACATCCTATTTGTGGGATCCTCCATTACGTGACGAATCACCTGCTCATTTCACTACACATCCGTTGGCTAATAGGGACTTCGCACTTTCGGCGAATGCATATAGAGTGCATTACAATGAACCTTGTTCTACTAACCATTATGGTTATGGAAGTCCTCTGAATGCCAGTTTTCATAATGAAACTCAGTGTTGTGCAACGAAAGCTTATTCAAATAATCCAATTTCACAAATGTGTTTTCAGCATACACCTTCATGTGAGAAGCCATTATATACTGTGGCTGGTAATACAAATGCTACAACTTCAATGAGTCCGATGTTTTGCAATCAAAATTACATTCCCAGAAATGACATTTTGAATGATCCAATTAACATTACTTCTAAGAATTCTCAGTCTCCAAATTTTGAATCAAACCAGTTTTGTAAACCTGCGCGTGCAGAATGTAATACAAATATTTCTGCAAGAAACCCATTTGGAGAATGCCCGGGTAAAGTTATTCGTGTAAATGAGCTAAGCCAGTTACCACGTTTTGGAGGTGACGTCTCGAAACAATCAGCTAGGGAGTTTATAGACCAGCTGACAACAATGTTAAATTTGATTTGTGTATCTTCTCAATATCGCCTGCAAGTTATTCACAAATGTTTCTACAATACTGCAGCGTATTGGTTCAATAGTGAAAGACGGAATTTCTCATCATATGATGATTTTGTGTGCAAGTTTCTTGAACAATTTGCTTCGAATGATTTGTTAGAAAGCCAACTGGCAGTTTTGCGTTCTCGTAAATACAACACATCTTCTGGTTTATCATTAGAAGCGTACGTATTGAAGGTATACTCATCTTATTGCAACCTTGTAGAAAATATCAAACCCTTACAAGCTGAGATAATAAGAGTAATTCTGAAGCAATTGCCAGAAACAGTTTCTAAGAATGTGGGTTGTCACGAAATTTCCAACCTTAAACAATTAACACAAAAACTCAGGACAATAGGACAATTTATCACTTATATTCTAGTGATAAAACCAAATCTTTGTCACTACCTGGTGATTATATAAGTGGGGAGTATAACTCGAATAGGTTCGAAAAATCTAGGCATTTTGTAAGGCAAGTGTCTATGGAAAATAAGTCATGCAGTGATTCATCTACCCAAACAGTAGCTTCAGAGAGACTTATGGGCCAACCAGCTGCTAGGAATCCCAGAAACAACTATAGGCAATCTGGAGCTAACCAAGAGAGCTATAGGCGACAAGGTAACGATCGAAGTTTGTACTTTCATAATAACAATCGAGGAACAAATTCTCAAAGGAACGCTAGTAATGGCAATAATACAGATGCATCTAGATACAACAGAAATATAAGATTTCAAAGTCCGACCAATACAGAATTGCGATGTGACTCCATTAACACTAACTCGGAGATTTCAGCAAGGAACAATGGAAATTTCCGAAATGGAATGAATTGCAATGACATTAGTTTAAATCAAGAATGTTCCTCAGTTACTAATGTTACTAGTGGGAGCCCTCCGAGAACATTAAACAACTAAGGCAGGGAAATGCGCTCCAATTCGCCCTGCCAAAGGATGACCACATGGAGCTTACTTGTAATTATGATCCTTACCTTTTGCATGTTAAGTCTTGTCTCGGTGACTTTAATAGAGTTAAATATTTAGGCGTTGATAAAGAAGATGTTTTACCTGTTGCATTTTTGCTGGAGTGGTTTGATTCAGAGCCTGAGTGGACTGTTACAGATAAAGGAACTCCTACACCTTTACTTGAAGCACAAGAAATACAGGGAAGAATTTGTGACTTGTTTCTTAATTGTTTAATTGACACTGGTAGTCAATGTAATTTGTTGGATTACAAGGTTTGGATCACTCTAAGTTCTTTATTACCAAGTATAAAGCTGGAACCAATAGAAGGAATTCAGTTGGCTTGTTTCGCTGGTGAGCAACGTATAAAAGTTGTAGGTTTTAAATATGTCACTATGCAGTTGGGAGATGAATTTTTCCACGTGGGTTTATATGTAGTTAAACAATTACATGCCGATTTGATCTTGGGAGCACCATTTTTGTGGCAGTATAAGGCTATAATTAATTATCGTATGTCTACTGTTGAACTAATTCATTCAAGTGGTAAGGAAGTACCAGCTCCTTTTGTTCCGAGTTACACAAATAATACTTGCTCGTTACATTCTGTAGCTGGATCTTATAAAACTTTGACATTTGAATCTTCTCATGTGGATGATTGTGTTTATGTAGCTTCTAAAGAAGATATTCATAAGGAAGTTTATGGCAACAAATATTGTGAAGCTGAAGTTAATCATTTAATTTATTGCTCAAATACCAAATGTATCATTTAATATTTGGGTTACTTACAAATATTGCTTTAAAGGAAGTAAAGAACAATTTTGTGAACTTGGCGTCTTTAGATGGACAACACATAAAGTGTAGACACAATTTACAAAATATCAAACCCTTCCATTGTTTATTGGAGAAGAAACACGAGCTGTTGTTGAATGTTAACAAATAGGTGCGCAAGGGTAAAAACGTAGTTTCGAATTGATTGTCATTCTTTGAAAGATTTGTTATAGTATTAAATGTTGTTTTGAATGTTGAATATTTTAAAGTTATGTAACTGTTCGATGTGTATATTTAAGATCTTGTATCTTTTTAAGCCACCAAAGTATGATGTCTATATTTTCTTCACCCCAGGAGGGGAGGTTATTGTGACTGTCATCTTTTTATAACATTCACAATTAAGTTGTATTAATGATAAAAATCTTTGATAAGAAGAAAGACATTTCATTATCACTGTTACTGTTCTAACAGTATTATGTATCATGGGATATAGTGTAATATATATCAATTCGTAAGTAGATTTCTGTATTTTCTTTCATAAAACAAATAATATATTTTTACTAGTTGCTAATACAAAACTAACAGCAACACAATAAATCATGTATTTGCGTCCGTAACACGGCCAACTCTTTTGCTGAGAAGAAGAAACCGCGAATCGGCCGTCCTGATACAGACCCTCAGTTGAACCCCCGCAGGACAGCTTGTGCCATTGTGAAAGCTTCGTGCGGGAGCAGAAGCTCGAGGAGGGTATAGGGCAAAATACATGGAATAGGATGCTGTCGAACCTATATCTCCAACCAACGGTCATGCGCAGTTCGTTCTCTCGCAAAAGCCACGACACAAGGCTCCGTTCTCGCTGCTTCTTCCTCCTTTCCAGTGTTGCCCTGTGGGGTTCAAGTTTGAAGCGCACACATTGCATATTCAATCTTTTCTTTGTATCATTTTTGCGCCGAACTTCTTGGAATAAATGCAAGATTGTGGCAGAGATGAATGAGTAGAAACATATAAAAGCTGGAATTAGATGCGATGAATTAAAATAAAATAGATACATTAACAAAATTGCTCGTGCGTGTATTCAGATGTTTTTTCCTTTAAGGTGCAACACTTCGGGTTCGGGTTCGGGTTCGCGAAAGAGAGAGAATGGCGCGAAGACGTGACTCGCTGTCGCTCGGTGTCAATGTCTCAAGTTTGTTAGTTTTTGAAGTGCTTGGATACTTGTTGGAAAGTATTAAATGATGCTGCAAGTGAAGCAAGGGATGGACTTTACCTAGGTTTATTCATTTGATGCAGTGTAGGCGTTGCTGTCCGCGGAGGTAAGAAATGACCGCTAGAAATGCACATAATTATCGTAAACAAACTCCCTTGTCCGCAGAAAGAAAACGTATGCTGGTCGACCAGCCCTAAATTTGAACAAAGTAATTATTATAAAAGCGTTGCAGTAACTTCAAACTGAAGGAGTGTTTTAGCCCCTCCTGGAGAAAAATATATTCCTTGGCTATACTTGTATCGGAGGACGTGCATGATTTTCCAATAAAACCCCACATTTTTTATAAAGGCACAATTTATTGTAGTTTCAGCCCTAAATTTATTCACACCCCTACTATGAAACCTTATTCTTACAGATGAGAAAATCTGGATAAACCTTTTAAGCCCTCCCCCCCATCCTTTTGTTTAGCGAAGAAAGTATATTTGCGGAAACTGAATATGTGTTCACATGACTTCAGTGAACCCCCAGGTAAATAATGCACGAGCAGCGCCTGTGTGTATGTAGTGTGCTTAGCATAAGATGATGGCTGCAAATATAACATTTCATTCCTTCTTAGTAACAAATTTTATTTACATCTGTTTGAAAATGTGAATACATTAGATGTTTCAAACTACCCATCGACCTGCTGAAAACAGTACACAGAATTTTCAGCAGGGCTATTTGTGCATAAAGTTGAGTAAAGAGAAACAGTTCGTACGAAACTCTCAACGTTAATCTTATCTTCAGGGGTTTGAACAGGTTAAGAAAACATAGACGTTCCTGCATAGAACAGTTATTCCTGCTACGAACGCCTACCTTAAGAAAATGTAATGCCAAACAACTAAAAATGGGACATTTGTAAAAAGAAGAAAATTGAGTTTTCACGAGATATTCAGTGGGTGGATAATTTAATGCTTTCTTACTCCCTGCATTATAGATAATAATGGCAAAGCATGAAAAATCAGTTGCCTTTACATTTTGCATCATTCAATTGCAACATAACAAAAATAGTATTCCTTAGTTCTGCCGCATATGTTTCAACAGTGACATACAGTAGAAGGTAGAACATAGCATATCATCTGTTATTAAATTTCGTTTATTTACGCAGAATTGCTTTAATTCAACGAGTATTTTCATTTTATTAACTAACTAACTAACTCCCTAGCCTTCTTAAACCCGAAGGTTCATGGCTGCAGCAACACAGACCTTCCATCTTTCCCTATCTTGAGCAAGTTCTATATACTCTTTTCCATCCCTACCAATTTCCCTTAGGTCCATTTCAACGTTGTCCCTCCATCTTCGTCTTGGCCTTCCTACAGGTCTCTTACCATCTGGTTTTCCAACAAGAATCCTGTAAACTCTTCTTTCCTCTCCCATTCGTGCCACATGGCCTGCCCACCTAAGTCTTCTTGATTTAATTATTCTAATAATATCTGGACATGAATACAAATTATGTAGTTCTGAATTATGTAACCTTCTCCACTCCCCTGTCTCCTCATCCCTTTTAGGTCCAAAGATTTTCCTAAGGATCTTATTTTCAAATACTCTCAATTTATGTTCCTCTTTCAATGTAAGGGACCAAGTTTCACATCCATATAATACTATAGGCAAAATTACTGTTTTGTATATTTTAACTTTTAGTTTCTTAGATATTAAACGAGAAGACAAAAGTTTATGAAGAGAGAAGTAACATGCATTTCCTGAATTAAGCCTACTTTTTATTTCCTCTTTAATATAATTTTCATTTGTTAATATTACTCCTAAGTATTTGAATTTGGAAACTGGTTCAAACGAGTTGTTATCAATAATTAGATTTTGATTATTACCTAACACTTGGTTTCGGCCTGTAATCATATATTTAGTTTTCTCTTTGCTAACTTCCAAACCTATCTCTTTAGCAGTTTTGAAAAATATTTTAGCATTATTCTTAATTGTATTCACATCATCCCCCAGTAAGTCTACATCATCTGCATATGATAACAGCTGAGTCACACCATTTAATTTTAGTCCTTCTTTAGTTTCTTTTACCTTCCTAACAGCATATTCTAAAGCAAAATTAAAGAGCAATGGAGATAATGCATCTCCTTGTTTTAACCCATCATGAATTGTAAATTTGTCAGACATATTAATACCCACACGAATTTTACTTTCTGTTTCACTGGTGCATATTTTTATCATACTAACAAGCTCCTTAGGTATTCCAAACTCTACTAATATATTATATAATTTATCTCTTTTGACCGAATCATATGCTTTTTTGAAATCAATGAATAGCTGATGGACATTTTGATTATATTCCCACTTTTTTTCAAGTGTCTGTCTGATGTGAAAAATTTGATCTGTAGTTGATCTGTTACGTTTAAATCCACATTGATAATCACCTATAATTTCATTAGCATATGTTGTTAGTCTTGTTAAAATAATGTTAGATAATATTTTATATGTTGTTGAGAGTAGAGAAATTCCACGGTAATTATTGCAGTTCATTTTATCACCTTTTTTTAAAAAACAGGAACAATTATGGATTCTTTCCACTGTTGAGGAATTTCTTCTTTATTCCATATTAAACAAATTAATTTATGAATTTGACATATTAATGAATTTCCACCATATTTAATTAACTCAGCTGGTATTAAATCAATGCCAGGTGCTTTGTTATTCTTTAGCCTTTTAATAGCATCCTTAACTTCAATCAAGTTAGGTTCTGGAACTAAAGGTTCTGCTGTGTGTACTTCATTTACTTCTGATTTATCTCCTATATGGACATTTAAAAGGTCATTAAAGTAGTTCTTCCATCTATTTAGAATATCTCTTGGGTCAGCTAGAAAATCACCGTCTTCATCTTTTATCAAGTTTACTTTAGGTTGCCACCCATTTCTAAACTCATTTACACCTTCATATAAATCTCTGATATTTTTATTTTTGCTGTTTGTTTCAATTTCGTTAATTTTGCTTTTCAAGTAATCTCTTTTTTTACTTCTAAACGTGTGGTTAACTTCTCGCTTTATTCTATTATAATTGTTTAGATTTTTATCATCAGAGTTATTTAACCACCTAAGTCTAGCCTGATTTCTTATTTCTATTAGATTATGACATTCATTATCAAACCATGGCTTACTTTTTCTCGGTTTATGGTATCCTATACTTTCTTTAGCTGCTGATTCTATTGCATTACGTATGTGCTCCCAATTCTTATTTACGTCTGTTTCATTTATATTTTCATCATCATTTAAATCCTGCAAAACATCAAATCTATTTGACAGTTTAATTTGGTAATCTTTCTTAATTCTTTCATCAGTAAACTTTCCTGTATCAAATTTTAGAACTTTTAGATTTTGTTGCTTATGATTTATCACTGAGAGTCTTTCTCTTAATTGAGCAATTATTAAATAATGGTCACTGGCACAGTCAGCACCTCTATGTGTACGAACGTCAATTATACTAGTATGCCTTCTCTTATCAATGAGAATATGATCTATCTGATTTTGAGTTTTACCATCTGGAGAAGACCAGGTATATTTATGGATATCGTTATGTTTAAATGTGGTACTTTTCACAATTAAATTCTTTGAGGTTGCAAAAGTAATCAATCTTATACCATTATCATTACTTAATTCATGAAGACTTTCTTTACCAATTGTGGGTTTAAATGTCTCTTCTTTGCCAATCTGTGCATTACAATCACCTAACAGAATTTTCATATCATACTGAGAAAATTTATCAAAGAACTGTTCTAACTCTGTATAAAAATCATCTTTAGTATTATCATCTTTATCTTCCGTTGGTGCATGTATGTTTATTAAAATAGTTTTACAGCACCTACCCTGTAAAACTGCATATGATATCCTATCATTAATAAATTCTACTGTTTTAAGAGCCGAGATAATTCTATTATTTATGAAAAAGCCTGTTCCAAAATTATGATTTTCAGTACCACCATAGAAAAAAGTATAATTTTTAGTTTTACAATTCCCTTCTCCTGGCCACCTAACTTCCTGGACAGCTACTACATCTAATTTATACTTAACTATCTCATTAACTGTACACTGAAATGCCCCAGGCCGGTAAAGGCTCAGAACATTCCAGGTGCCTAATTTAATATCCTTATTCCTAATGTAGATCTTATCCTTAGTCCAGGGACCTCCCAAAGTAGTCCCCACCCGGAGATCCGAACGGGGGACTATTTTACCTCCGGAATATTTTACCTTGGGAACATCCATGGCCTTATATTGCTGTTTCTTGACATTTTTTTTTACAGTGCAGAGTTGTCAGCTCTACGCGTAACCCCCAATATGAATGGAGGAACTACTACACAAGACAAACACAAACACATTAGACAACACAATTACTACACAAGACGAACACAAACACATTAGACAGCACAACTACTACACAAGACACACACAAACACATCACAACTATAACACAATATAAACACAAACACACCACATCTACTAGACAATATAAACATAACCAAACTACACACCACAACTACTACACAAGACAAACACAAACAAATTAGACAGCATGGAAAACGCTGTATAATATATATATATATTGTATAAAATTTTTATTTTATACAAATTACTTTACGGTTACGCGTACATTACGATTACTTCGCAGTTTTAAAAAACTAAACTAGTTTTCTATGCTTTCTGCGTAAACAAACAACTCTCGGAATGTCGATGCATAGAATAGCTCGAAGTACGACATGCATCGATAATGTCAAGGAAATAGCACAACAATCGATAAAAATATCGATTCTTTCCATAGATATTGCTTAGTTTCGCTACAGTGCCTTGAATAATATAAAGTTCAAATCACAAACATTCTCCGGAAATGTAAACAATGCAATAAAGAATAAATTGTTGAAACAAGAAGTATCGTATGACACATTGGTGTCTCTCATTCGACAAGAACAAATAAATGCAACTGTATCTAATTTTGGATCTAGAAGAAAAGTGACTCCGTGGTGGACAAAGGATTGCCAGAAATGGGTAAACGAACGACAAAAAGCATACATAAATTATAAGGAGAATCCTACCATCAATCATTTTATTAGATATAAAGAAATTGCAGTAAAAACTCAGAGGTTCCTAAAGAAATCAAAATCATACTTTTGGAAGTCATTTTGTTCTACATTAACTAAAGATTCTTCTATTTTAATGACTTGGAAAATAATAAGAAGTATGTTCAATAATAATACTTGTCATTATTTTGGAGGAGATATCAATTCAGCCTGGATAAAAGAATTTCACCGCAAGTTGACACCAGATACGGTTGAAACTAATCTTTGTCAATTGTTAAACTCTATGAAATATCCAGAAACATCCACGTTAGAATCGCTATTCACTATGGATGAATTAGAATATGTTGTTCATAAACGAAAGAAAACGTCTCCGGGTTTAGATGGTATTACATACGAATGTATTCAACACTGGCCTTCGAATGGATATGAAATTTTACTAAGTACATACAATTCAATATGGAATAGTGGAGAAATTCCATCACAGTGGAAAGAAGTGGTGATAATACCCATATTAAAACCAGGTAAACAATCAGGAATATATACGAACTATAGACCTATTGCAATGTCATCATGCCTTGCTAAATTATATGAACATTTAATACTGAACAGACTCACATGGTGGGTCGAATATAATCAGAAATTACCGAAACATCAGATGGGATTTAGGAAAGGAACTGGAACAGTAGATGTATTAGCGACACTAATTTTAGATATATGGCTATCTTTCATACGGCGGAAATTTTGTATCGTAGTTTTTCTCGATCTAAGTAGCGCCTATGATTCTGTCCTTCCAAATATACTGTTACAAAAATTGGAGAAAATGAACGTTCCACGTAATTTTATAAAAAGTATTCTTGGATTATTATTGGCACGTAAGTTGTACATTCGATATGGAGGACAGTTATCCACCGCACGTTATACACATAAAGGTCTACCACAAGGCGCAGTGCTGAGTCCCATGCTATTTAATATGTACACGGCAGATTTAGGCTCAAAAATTCTTCAACACACTCGTCTATTACAATATGCAGATGATATTGTTATATACACTAGTAGTAAAAATATTCAAGAAGGGGCTCAAAAAATTCAAAAATCTCTGGATGAATTATCATCATGGTGTGATATCAATGGAATTGAAGTAAATCCAGATAAGTCTTCGGTGGTAGTTTTTAATAAGAAGAGATCTCATTCATGCATATCAATAAATATAAACGGAAAAACTATCAGTCAACAAAGAAGTCATAAATTTTTGGGACTTACATTAGATGAAAAACTTAAATGGAAGTCACAAGTAGAACTGGCACAATGTAAGGGATCTCAAGTGTTTAACATAATAAAAATGTTGACAGTTAAGAAAAAGTAGGGTGCTGATCCTAAATTATTACATCAGATCCATAAACAGATGCTAAACTCAAGACTAGAGTAACTTTTAACACGCTATCTTCTATCCAATATAGCAGTTTATCCAGGATTTATGGCCTTTGGAAAGGAACTCCAAAACAAGCAACTTTCGTAGAAGTGGGAGATCCACCATACAAACTTAGAGTTAAATATCTTGCGAGCAAATTTTTACTTAAGAAAATTGCTAACACGACATCTCCGATCATACCAAAACTTCAATTGTTAGACTCTTTGATGCTCAACAGACGTACAGCAAAATATAAATCCAGATTACCTATACTATATTATGCTTATAAGGACATTAATAAATTTCAAGCTAATATTATTCGTTTACCTAATGCACCATGCTTCATGACAGACTACTTCAATATGATATCTCCCATGAGAATTCATTTTCCTGCCTACCCAAGTAGAGTTTTCAGAAAGACAATCCCTACAATTTCAAATAATATATATCAAGACTACATACATTCAAAATTACAATGTGAATATCACATATATACAGATGCTTCAAAATCAACGTCTGGAAAAACAGGAGCAGCATTTTACTGTGATAATTCTGCAGAATTCAAAATTTTTCCTTTCCCATCGTATCTGTTCATTTACACTGCAGAAGCTTTTGCAATACGACAGGCATTGCTTTATGTACAAAAGAAGAAGTTAAATTCAGTTCTAATTGCAAACGATTCAGCCTCTGTGCTAAATTCTTTACAGTTTGCATCATGGTCATGTCATACGGAATGGTACATTGTTAACATAAGAATACTCACACTGAAATTAACGAGATTGGGATATGATATCAACTTTATTTGGACACCTGGACTTTCTTTAATAGAAGGGAACAATATAGCAGATACTTTGGCAAAATATGCAGCGAATCAAACAATCCAACGGCCGCTTTCAATAAAGATTTCGTCCGTAGTTTTGGAATCACACACTAGAAAAATACTATTTACTGACTGGCAAAGCTTGTGGACAAATACTGGCACTCAATGCGGTAAGGCCTACTATTCTATACAAGAAAGAATTCCAAAGGAATGTTGGTTTAAACAGATTCAGCTCTCCCGGAGTTCCCTCACAAGTCACAACTATAATGCGCTGCAGGTTAAATCACGCTATCGCCGCAGCTCACCTTTACAAGAAGAATTTAGTGACTTCACCAGTTTGTTTGTGCAATGAATATACTGCAACTCCAAACCACATTATATTTCAATGCAAACTTTATGAAACTTACAGAGAACCATTTTTACAGGAATTGTACAGGAGTGGACATCAAGCGCCACTGACACTGCCTTGTTTACTGACTTCACCTTCATCCTCGGTAATCCATATTCTTACAAAATATCTTAATAAGTCTAATATAATTCTGTAAAAGTGTAATGCAATTTGGAAACTATTTATTATGAAAGGAATAATTGTGAGTAAATATTAAGTGCATACATGTATATAATACCAATTGATAAATTGTTAACTGGTGCATGGATTTTGTCCACAACCAATAAATATTTTATATAAAAAAAAAAAACCCTGAGACCTTCTGTAAACAAAACCACCTGCATGCAGAAAGCATTGCAAACTCATAGAAGTAAAATAATCCACACGAAAATCCAGCGTTGTTACAGGATTCATTACGTAAGGTAAAACAACGGCCAATTTGTAGTATGGGATACGCTGCCGCAAATGACGTCTCACTTTAAACCCAATGCTCTTTCTTTTTTTTACTTAGTGCTTCACCTTTATGGTTAACTCTTTGCACCAGTAATCATTTCCCATAAATTTGGCTTCTTTCTTGCATGTGAATTGAATATATTTTACTTGCATTTTTTTAGACAAAATGATATAACATGGTAATGTATATTTCTAAGGTTTGATATAGAAAGGAGTGTATTTGAAATTTGTTTGTAGATTTTATGTAAATAAAATATACAATGAGCATAAACAGCCATATGCATTGCTGTAAGTCCAATAAATATATTGATTATGATGATCAAAACCAGCCCTGGCCCAAAACCATGGTAACGGTTATGTTTTTGCGTGCGATGACGTGAAACCGGCCAAGTGAATGCATCACTTCAATGTGAAGTCACGTGAAATGACAAAACGACAGTGTTGCAGTATGCAGATATTAAACACCAGAACAAGAACAATGTCTAGATGAGGATGTGTAGAGGCCAGCGCAGATAATTCTGCCGTGCGATGCGCGAAACAACTAAAGAAGCAGTGTTGCTAATGGAGCAGATAGAAAAATCGCTGCAGTGCGCCGATGCACAGCTGTTACGTACAACAATAAAATTAGAGAATTCAGGTCTATCTAACGTTGAGTTTTAAACGTCATGCATTATACCAGGACTAGGATTAATATGTACTAACAAGTGGCTTTGTATGTAGCTACATACATATGGACTAAAAATTCGCAAAATATGAACTAACACATAAGTAAAATTACCAAAAATGCTGCAAAGAAGACTTCTTCATACGATTCCTTATTTGAGTGATTTCAAACAAAATAAAAAAAATATATATATTATTTTTCATTGCATTAATGCACTGGTGGCGTTCTAACTTTTCACTCCCAAAGCCCGTATACACTGGTATGGAACTGCAACGGCAGATAATAACATGCCAACGTGTTAAACCGCTACAATTGCACCATAACACTCCTCCTCAAACAGTATTATTATTTCCTCTCTGAGATCTGCGACAGTCGGTTGCCTTTGTTGTACATTTACAAAGGATGCCGGCTTCGACAACAATAACAAGTACATATACTGCCACTAGACGATAAGCTGCGCGGCTTTTTCTTTTGTTATGAACCAGGGCCGGCGCTAGTCATTTTGCCTCCCTGGGAGGTGGCGGCAGATGCCGCTCTATTTCGACCCCCCCCCCCCGGTCATTACGCAGCAACGGAAAATTGAAAATCAATATATTCCTAACTAAAACATCAAAATATAAAATAAATAATGAGACTTCTTATGCTATTTCAATACTATTCAGCGCAAAAGAATATCTCGCTCGATCACAGTTTTCAATAGGCTTATTTTTTTCTTCTCTTCAAATTTTGCCGCTCTGGGCGATGGGACGGTTCGCCCTCCCCTTCCGCCGGCCCTGCTATGAACTTGGTCACCCATCAAAGCATGGCAATTTTAACACAGAAAACAATATGTATCGCATTAAGTAGCAAAAATGACAGCCTCCTCTATGCAATTTCTACAAGAACACGTGTCGGAGCCAGAGTTGAAATGATGTTGGAGCCACATAATTTATTTATTTTGAATAATTCCAAAATTATGAAATATGAACAATTTGTTGCTGCTGTTCGCTGCTCTCTTGCCAAAATGCTTTATTGGGATGCTAACACCATGACTGGCTTCCTCCTTCATGAACTCGTGCACGTTGCTTAGAATTTCCCGAGCTTGGCTATGCAAGGTTTTTGATTTCAACTTCGACAGAACTGGAGGCATTATGGAATTTAACGTTCATTAGCAAACACACACTTTTACATACACACAGGCAATACACGCACACAACGTCAAACCGGTCAAATACTTAGTATAAAATAAAAATATGGTGCTTCCAATCCAACAAAACTCACCGCCACTTTACCTGCCTTTTCCCCTTCCGTGACAGAAATAGTGCTTCATTATTACAGTTGGCAACACTAGTTACTAGCTAGCCAATGAACATGCACTGCATAAAAGAAGCAAGCACTACGCCGTGCTATATTGCCACATTAGCGTCCCTACCGAACGGTGGGAACCGCGAGCTGGAGCGCTATTCAATTGTTTTCAATGATGTTTGCGCGAGTGTGTCCAGGAATGGAATGACAATGTGGCAACAATAGCGAAGGTTTTCGAGCAGGGTGGAACACATGATGCTAAGAGAGAGGGAGACGAAACGAAAATTCGTTTCTACGCAACGGCAAATTTACGTGTGTGGCACTCTACTACAGGTTGTGGAAAAGGAGATGCGATAACCACTAACGCCGTCAAACGGTTGGGCGGGAACTTTACGTCACATACCATGAAGAAGTAATAGGCTCTGAGCTGATTATGTCCTTTGCGATTAGTCCACTCAGAATTAGTTCACTTCATCAAATGATTTACTAAATCTCATTATAGTGGAACCACAAACAAAGAAACCTGCGCAGACTCGCGACTCCTGTGCACCGTACTCCAGTGTGGAGGGGAGGGGGAGAGTGGAGCATGCTCTCTTATAGTCCGAGTTGAACGGAAGAGGAGGAAGGTTCTTTTTCTTGTGGTCGCTCTTGTAAGTAAGGTAAACAGTGATTGGCCATTCATTTATTTTATCACTTCTTCATCATCTCAATTGACTTAAATGGCCGGAAGAGCAAAGTAAATTTATCAAATATAAATACAAACACGTACCGTTTAATAAATAACCAAAATGGAATGAAAAGTTAGCAGTTTGTATTTTTATTGCTTTATGTGAATATGTAGGGAAAAAGCGAGAGAGAATTGTACACCAATGGCAAAGAAATGGTAGGCGAAGTATTTACTCCCTACATTCCTGCTCATAATAAGGAGTCGAAGGTATCTTGCTTAAGGATCTTTCTTCGATGTAAACCTAAAAGTTGACTTTTCAGATTACGTACATAATCTTCTGGGCAGAAATGCGCACTGCAGATTCTAGCATTAGCATGATTCACGTTAGCGTTTCCACACGAATCCAAAGCTCGGTGACCGAAGAATCCTTTTGATAAACGTATATAACGTATATATTATGTTCAACGTACTTGGAAGATGTATCTTGGGCTGAACTAAAATAAGTAATAATAACAAGTGGTGTGCGGTATCTCGAAAAGTCGGGACCGGGATCGGAAAGAGAAATTCCGTCCCTATCCCGACTTCAGCAAATGACTTCCCTAAATTTCTGGATCCCGAGCAGTCGGGAAATACCGAATGGTCATTAAAAACTGTATTAATTCTTGACGTTTTCTACATTGCAAGTGTCTGGAACTTATCGAAAATTGTTAGTTTTCATTCCAGAAATGCAAAGAAAATCACTTAAGGTGAAAATGAGAATTTGAGATTTCCCGACTAGTCGAGAAATTGCGAATATTTCCCGTCCCGAATGTCGGGATTTAAAAAAAATCCCGTTCCGATCAATAATATTCTGTCCCGCATAACAATAAGTACCTATCTATATTTATTTTCAATTTGTCTGAAGCCACAAAATGTAAATGGGTGGAAATGCTCATATGTGTACTCGATTTCGTGTGTTCAGTTTCTGGCATGGTTTCCTATCTGCATAGTGCAACACTAGCGCATAGATTTGGAATTCATTTCATGGATAAATTCACCTCTTACCGTCGTTTCGTCATCACGAGTAAACAACGGATTGGCCCAACCTATACTTCTAATAACCTTGATCAAAACAAGACAAAGAAAGTTCGTAAACTTATTGCGGTTGGAAACTTTGACAAGCATCCTAATAACGATTTTTGTTCCGCCAAATATAGTGCACTTCGTAAAATAACTTGGTGACATGGCAAGGCAAGATAAGTGTGAACATTTTGTAGGAATATGCATTGTAACTTTCAATGAGCTTAGAGACTTGTGTACATAATGATATTTTATAACATTGGTTATTTTCTAAAAATAATCATGTGAACAGCAAGGAAGTGGTGCAACTTAAGCTGCTCGTCAAGTCAACCTTGCAGCAGGTTTTCGCATATGTAGTTCCAAACGTGCGCGCAAGAACATAGTTCCACTGAGACGGGTTCTATTCCGACACAACTGCATACTTGCAAGAAAACAGTTATTTAATTTGTAATATACAGACAAAATAGTACATCCATTAGCAGGTATGGACTTAATTGGTTGCAATCACTGTGCAGACGAACTTAGAACCGTAGATTCGCCAACTGCAATGTGTAGTGCGTTGAAGAGACACTGAAACTTTAGAGAGAGTCGAGCGAGACTGAATGCGTTGCAGTACGCGTGGAATCGGCGATACCAGTGTTGCACATCCCACTATTTTAACCCTATGTTTATTGTAGAGCGGCGAGAATGGCTGAATCTACTGTTCAGCGCGCGGTTTTACCCGAATGTTATTTTGGACTTCGTCCGAAGGGAAATTTTCTTCAAAGACAAGCAAGTTGTTTTGAATGCATAATCCTCCTTGCGGCAACAAGATCAAAGTAAAACAGGGCGTGAGGTGATTTGCCGTCAATGTGCGCACGAATTGTATCACGGGTGTTGAATGATTTGCTGTTTGAGTTTAGCAAGAGGAAACGATTGTTTGTTTTTTGACGACAAAAGAATCTCCGCGGTATTAAAAGATATCGCAGTGAGAAGAAACATGTTTATTATTTGGACGAGACGTCCTTCAACTCGGTGGGTGGGGGAAGGGGGAATAAAACATGGAAGGATACCAGCATGCAAAACCACGCCAGGGCTGAAGAAACCAAAGATGAGGGGAAGGGGGAGGCTTATTGTTTCACCCACTGGCGGCAGTGAAAGCTTTGTTGAAGGTGCATATTTACTGTTCCGCGCAAAGAAAGGGAAGGGTGATTATCCGCAAGAAATGGACAGACCAAGATTTGAATCCTGGTTTAGTGAAGTGATTCATAAATTGAAACCAGAGTAATAGCGACAGACAATGCACCTGATTGTATATATCACCAATAACAAATCATGCTTTTTTGGTGGTATAACTTGAATTGCGTGTGTCTTACAGGAACGGATGTATTGCGGACGAAGCAACCACGTTTTTCATAAATGTATTTCTTTCTAAACCAAAAAAAAAAAAATTGTCATTAAATTCAAGAGGGCCTATCGTTGTTTACTTTTATCTTTGTTCATTTTTATTTTTGCGTGCTCGAAATATACACACACGCTCTCATGTTTCGAAGATATTTCGCATTTATATTAAGTAATGACACATTTATTAAATAATCTATGCGCAGAAAGTACTTTTAAAATTTTATGGTTCAGGAGAAAAAGAGAAGCAAAAATACATTCCACTTGACATGCATGCGGGTTTTGATGTATTGTGCGGTTGGCAATACTGTGGATTTTCTCAGTGTCTGCGATGTAAGCAGTTCGGCGGTTGAGGAAAGACTGGCACGGAAGATTCTGAGCTCAGTTCTCGCGCGGATTGATATATACAACCTGCTGCAAGGTTGACTTGACGAGCAGCTTAGTAATATTGCCTGACTTATCCTTAGAAAAATAACATGCCGAGTTCTATGCGTGCGGGAAGGTCTCCGTGTTCTCCGAGCTTGTTTTCAAAACACCAGCAAGGACAGCCTTTGAAAACAAGGTTATTAGAAGTATAGGTTGGGCCAATCCGTTGTTTACTCGTGATGAAGAAACCACGGTAAGAGGTGAATTTATCCATGAAATAAATTCCAAATCTATGCGCTAGTGTTGCACTATGCAGATAGGAAACCATGCCAGAAACTGAAACACACGAAATCGAGTACACAAATGAGCATTTCCACCCATTTACATTTTGTGGCTTCAGACAAATTGAAAATAAATATAGATAGGTACTTATTGTTATGCGGGACAGAATATTATTGATCGGAACGGGATTTTCTTTTAAATCCCGACATTCGGGACGGGAAATATTCGCAATTTCTCGACTAGTCGGGAAATCTCAAATTCTCATTTTCACCTTAAGTGATTTTCTTTGCATTTCTGGAATGAAAACTAACAATTTCCAATAAGTTTCAGACACTTGCAATGTAGAAAACATCAAGAATTAATACTGTTTTAAAATGACCATTCGGTATTTCCCGACTGCTCGGGATCCAGAAATTTAGGGAAGTCATTTGCTGAAGTCGGAATAGGGACGGAATTTTTCTTTCCAATCCCGGTCCCGACTTTCCGAGATACCGCACACCACTTGTTATTATTATTTATTTTAGTTCAGCACAATATACATCTTCCAAGTACGTTGAACATAATATATACGTTATATACGTTTTTCAAAAGGATTCTTCGGTCACCGAGCTTTGGATTCGTGTGGAAAAGCTAACGTGAATCATGCTAATGCTAGAATCTGCAGTGCGCATTTCTGCCCAGAAGATTATGTACGTAATCTGAAAAGTCAACTTTTAGGTTTACATCGAAGAAAGATCCTTAAGCAAGATACCTTCGACTCCTTATTATGAGCAGGAATGTAGGGAGTAAATACTTCGCCTACCATTTCTTTGCCATTGGTGTACAATTCTCTCTCGCTTTTTCCCTACATATTCACATAAAGCAATAAAAATACAAACTGCTAACATTTCATTCCATTTTGGTTATTTATTAAACGGTACGTGTTTGTATTTATATTTGATAAATTTACTTTGCTCTTCCGGCCATTTAAGCCAATTGAGATGATGAAGAAGTGATAAAATAGATGAATGGCCAATCACAGTTCACCTTACTTACAAGAGCGACCACAAGAAAAATAACCTTCCTCCTCTTCCGTTCAACTCGGACTATAAGAGAGCATGCTCCACTCTCCCCCTCCCCTCCACACTGGAGTACGGTGAACAGGAGTCGCGAGTCTGCTTGTGGTTCCACTATAATGGTAATATAAAATTGTACACTCACCTCACTTAGTTCTCCGGCAGTTTGTTTCTTTATACATCATATTTGGAGAAGATACAATTCAATCTATAGTTGTACGTACACTGTATATAACACACCTTATTACTGACTTCCTTGACCCTGGATGTACAGGGTCAAGGAAAACAAAGAAATGAGCATAATTTTCTCTTCGGTGAAGATGTTGAACCTAAACCCAAAAAAGAAACTCAAATAATGAATTCGACAATGTAAATTGATGAGATTTAGTAAATCATTTGATGAAGTGAACTAATTCTGAGTGGACTAATCGCAAAGGACATAATCAGCTCAGATCCTATTACTTCTTCATGGTATGTGACGTAAAGTTCCCGCCCAACCGATTGACGGCGTTAGTGGTTATCGCATCTCCTTTTCCACAGCCTTTAGTACACAACCTCATCTAGACATTGTTCTTGTTCTGGTGTTTAATATCTGCATACTGCAACACTGTCGTTTTGTCATTTCACGTGAATTCACATTGAAGTGATGCATTCACTTGGCCGGTTACATGTCATCGCACGCAAAAACTTCAACCGTTAACATGGTTTTGGGCCAGGGCTGTTTGAAAAGGGGTGAGAAACAGATTCTACTCAATATTTATGTAACGTTCTGTCAGTGGTATCCTGAGAAACCAGTAAATGAAGTGGTTAAGTCACAGATTAACAAGATCGCTTACTTCCTATCTCTCCTTTGTAATCTGTGCATATACTAAAAATGGCATGTGGAGCCACCCTACGGCGCCTTGGAAACTTAAAGCGTTGTCATAGCAACCTCTCCGCGAATCACGTCTTGCTCCTGGCAGTGACAGTTGAATGCGTCTCAGCGCAATGATCCGCTCACTCCACCCTTCCATTCCTGCTTTTATTTTCTGCTAATAATTCGGGACATATCTCGTAAGGTCGTATTAATTATTTTATTTGAGTGCATAAAAATGTTCTACAAGGATAAATACCATTGTTCAGTTAATGCATATTACGTTTGAATGATTTCTACATCTAAGTTACGATATATACAGAATTAGTAGCCCAGAAGCACAACATAGGAAAATAATTACAAGTTCCTGAAATTCCAGCACGTAAATCATTCCGTTGTGCATGAAAAATGGTTCGTGTATTATCTGTGGTAAAAAGTATTTTTATTTCGTATTCTCCCTATTATGTGTTGCTTTTCTGACATTTTGGGGGAAATCGCGATTGTAGCTTGTGTAAAGTCTACAGCAATGACTTTGTTCGTAGATCAATGCATTTTACCCCCTCCCTCGTCGTTGTTTGTTATTTAGCGTCGCATGTTTCCACTTTTAGGTTAATCGCGACGATGCTATGAAAAATTGATGACAAAAAGAAAGCTCTAACTGGGATTCAAATCCAGGACCCCTACATTAACTGAACAATGGTATTTATCCTTGTAGAACATTTTTATGCACTTAAATAAAATAAATAATACGACCTTACGAGATATATCCCGAATTATTAGCAAGAAATAAAAGCAGGAATGGAAGGGTGGGATGAGCGGATCATTGCGCTACACAAAGGTTTCTAAAGGGCGTTCGAACCATGTTGCAACATTTCCCAAATTGTCTTTCTCTTGATAACAATTGTTGCACAGTTTAACGTGGGTGGCAATCTGCAGGATATAGCACACTTAATATCAGCAACTGTTTCTGGTGCCGTCACTGAATGTCTAGTATTATAGGGGGATCGGCTGTAATTTTCTCCCTTTTGTACCATATTCAATCGTAAGATGTAGACACTTCTGATTTACCAACGTAGAAAATTCCATTCGTCTGTCTATGTCCTCATAAAACGAAAGACAAATGCAGTCATTTTCTCTGCAATTGATATCAGTGGAGTACCCTGAGAGGGGGGAGATTTGATGCTGAAAATGCCAGGGAAACAAAAGACAGGATTCGAAGGTTTTGTCTCAGGAAATAAGAAAAAACATAAAACGTATTATTAAAAACTACTGATGGAACATTAGCGCTATTCATATAACGAAACCATAAATAATCGGCTGGGGGCTTCATCACACAGTTTTTTCTTATGGGCTTGAGTCCACCTGGGTTCAGTCTCTGGGTTTTCAGCCTGTGTATAGGACTGGTGGCAACCCATCATCCTGAGAAAATTGGGGACCTACAAGTGAGTAGCGTAACCCAGTCTGGGAAATCTCCTATAACAGCTGAGGGTTCGATGTGACCCCACGTCACCCCATTACTGGCTGAAAATCTCCACACCTCTAGGTAGGGTTGTGGGAGACAGACTGGCAGTCAGTTGATAGGCCAAGGCCCTTCCAGGGACACATTAATGGATTGCATAAGGTAATTTTAAGTTGTTTTTTTAAACATAAATAACTTATTTTTTAAAAATCAAAAGAGTGCTAATTACTTTAAGAAAAGTTCCAATTTCGTGTGACAATGATTGCTAAAACTCTACGATAGTTAGTCTTCCTGCTAGGTTTTTTTTTAAAAAAAAAAATCATAGAACGATCGGAACAGTTACCTTAGGTTTCATTGTTTTAATATTTAAACGCTTTTTTTCATCTCCTGTACATGTTGACAAAGTTTTGTATGCTAAAAGAAATAAACTTCATGCAATAGCGATTAGGAGCGCGATAACTTGCAACTTTCTGCATTATAACATGCAGAAATGAGTTTTTCTGAACTTGTCAAACAAACTTCAATAGTCATTCCCAATATTCTCGTTGGCTTCCTATCCTTCTGTGTAACTTATAAATAGCATTAAGTTACAAAATCGAACCTTTTCCATTGAGATGATTTATTTAAGATATGCCCTTTTACTTAAACGAAGCAAAATACAGAATACGAAGACATGCTAGCAATTATTCTCTCTGAGGCAACTAACTTTATGGAAATAATTTTTATATAAAGAGCGAACAGAATTCATAAATAACTAACCTCTCAGGAATTGACGGAACACCAAAAAAAAAAAAGACAGCTCTGGATTCCTCTTCTGACAGTTTTTGCAATAAAAACCTGCACAATAAGCCATGTTTTATTTATTTTCTTGTTGTTCTATCCTTATAGTTAGTTAGTGCACGTCCATCACAGCAAGGTTATTGGAACGATGTTACGTCACAGGTTTCGTCATGTAGAAGTAGTGACTTTAAAAGTACGATTTTTCTTATACATGTTTAAGAAGAAAAAGGCATTTAATAAAACATAAAATCACGTTCAATTGATTATTATTGATTAATAGAGACTTAAACTAAATTTTTAATGAGAAAATTAGGATTTTGCATCGATGGTCGCGCCGACTGGTGGCGACTTCGTTCATGCACAGACAAATGAATTCTTAAATTTACCTTGTTCGGCTTTTTGCCGTCGGTGCAACGGGCCTGGTTAAGTTGGTATCCCAGTGCAGTGGTGTGTCAGTGTCTGCAGTTTTAAGGGTTATGAAAGAGAGAATGACCGGGAGAGTAACAATATATGCGGCTGCATATTCGTCTGATGTTTTGAGAGCGGGTTCTCACATTCAGAGGCTCTTATATAAAATGAATAGGTGCGGCGAACTATGAGTGTAACAACAGATGGTTGCGGTCATGAATCAGCTGACGCGGAGTGTTACATCGAATCGGTGAGACAGTTTGTTTACAGAAGGTCTCAGGGTTGGTGATTTACACTTTAGTGTGGAAAACGGACGGTTTTGGCCTCTCTGTCAGGTTCCACTCAGAAAGGATACCGCTAGAGGCGCTGGTGTTGATCCCGCTGCTTGGTATTCGTCTGCTTATAATGGAAGTAAATGGAGTTTTCGCTACAACGTCTGATTTTTTTACATGAATCATTTCTATGAATGTGATAATTGCTATGATATTTGGTACAGTGGTCGCGAAGCTATTAACGAACATTCTAGACAGTCGACCACGTCCTGTTATCGTCATACTTTCGTTAATATTACGGGAGAAAAAAATACGCGTGGAATGCTCTTGGCAACTAAATTTTTGTGTATGAATTAGGTTCATAATTATTATCATCATCATTTCTTTTGAAGATATACACACTGAAGCATTTGTATTTTTGATATTTACTCTCTTCTCTTCCGCTTTAAACTAATCGCGGCGATGATGATAATGATGATTGCATGAAACGACAAGGGAAACCCCACAAAACTTTCTTAGTGCCACAGGCCCGTAGCTAGAGGGGGGCAGGGGGGGCAACTGCCCCCCCTGAGACCCTGCTCTGCCCCCCCTGTGAAAAATCAAGGAAATGTTTTTCGCGATAACAATTACGAATTAGCATAATGAACCAAGATTGAATGAAGAAGAAAATTACAGAAACTATTATGCATGGACGAAGCATGTTGCTTTGAACTAATGGGAAAAGTTCAATCTTTACTGAAAACCAAGCTTTGGTGTCCGCGACTTGACCAGAGTGTAGCGAAACTTCCAAATGTTTGGAATGCGAGAATCTTGAGGTCAAACTGAAGGCACCTTGTAACTTGAACCAACTAGCAACCCCCCATCCACTTCGACATCTGGTTGCGATGCCGGACGAGAGCCGTTGTGGTGTTTAGGGAGAGAAAGAGTCGCATTCCTCTTGTCACATGGATGTGCTACGGATGTGTTAGAGAAACTTGAAGATATTTCAGAAATGAGTTGCAAGGTAAGTTTGAGTTTATTTACCTCATCTAACATTAAATAAAACCCTGTCATATCACGTCAGACGGTCAGACTGACTTTCCAATTCACAGTGACATGTTGGGACCTCGACCGAAAGGAAGTAATTCATGTTATACAGATTTGAAAATGCCCACATATACATTCGTATATACACAAAAGAACACCATTACAATTATTGCTTCTATAGTACATATTGGTTTGAAACACTGTTTCTCCCCTACACACACAAAATGCATGGATTCGAGCATTGCATCGAAAACAAGAAAGGCTTTCATTCAAGATTTTATTGAAAGTAATAATTTGATTCATTGGTTGATTTCATTCATTTGACTTCGCTTTCTGCCACTTTTGGCTAATTGGGAAGATGAGGATGAGTGATAATATGATGAAACTGGTGGTTAAATAATTTAAATGAAATATTGGAGAACAAAAAATAATTAAAAAATTTAATGGGAATAAGTGTAGTAGGGACGCTCACAAGGAACATTCATCCCCAAAACGGGATTCGAACCAGGAAACTCTCGCGTCGCTAACCACTCTGCCAAGGAGGTCGGCAAGTGATAATTTGGGCAAACCTAAATATTATTTATCCGTGTACCCCTCTGTATTTTTTTTACAAAAAAAAAATGAAATAAGTGCCTATAGATCTTGTTCATTCTTAACGGCGGGCAATCTAGATGCTGGCAAGGGAAGTGGGGAGCGGGGTAGCGAATAATCCAGCACAAGAAACAGAACAGCCTGTAGAACGAGGTGCGCGTAGTACTTCCTCCTGCCACATCGTAACTCTCGGCCCCACCGCTGTTGTCTGGTTGGTCTGCTGTGTATACCTCGCTCCCCACTTTCGTTGCCAGCATGTAGAGTGCCCGTCGTAAGAGTAGACAACACCTATAATGTTATATCAGATAGTACTCAGGATTGATTTTAATGCAAAGGAAAAACCTTCCTTCTTGCGTGAGCGGTACGGAAGTAAAAGTACACACGGATAACAATATAATCCACTGTGAATGGATGTTATAGATATAATGATTTCCACTTATTGGACTTCATTGACTTCGTTTCATTACCGAAGGGGTTATGGAAATAGTTCTCCAAAACAAGGGCTAGTTTGACACCCACGAATTCCCATTGGGCACGCCACTAATTACTTCAAAAATCATTTTTAGTGTTTTATAACTATGCATGCTCACGCGCGTGTCTCTATTCCTCAATTTTTATTTTTTTGCTTCTGTAAAAGTATTTTTATTTTTTTTTATTATTTTTTGCATTTATGTATATTTGCCATGGTTTTCTGATTTTGCATATAATTTTGTATTTTTTACCATTATTTTATGTATGCCTTATTTTTATTTTACCATTCATTTAAAACATATTCGTAGTAAATGTGTGTACCTTGTATACCTCTGGTTCTCATACTTTTTTGATCACGCCACATCCGTCCAGTATAATGCATTTTAAAATGTCAATCCTTCCGACCTAATCTCTTTTGAATATATTCACGCTTTCCCATTTTAATAAACGTTTTTCGTGGATTTTTACGCACACCCATATACCAAAGCCATCCCACACATTTTACACATTTTTGGTGCAAAATAACGTTCTTTTTCATCACTGAGAGGTGTCTAAAGAAAAGGTTATTTCGTTTTTTTTTCTTGTTTTTTTTTGTGCTTGTTAATAAGTTAAGCAGTCAGAACCAATGGCTTTCTCTGTAAAAATATTCAGCAATGAATTTGTACGCGAGTTCAGAGATGTTTACCATCCAGAAGGCAACCCTCATGAGGGCGGACCTCATCCTCACCCCCTGTGGCCAAGCACGTAGCCAGGGGGCGGGCTCTAGGGGCAGTAGCCCCCCGAAATCGTACATTTGACGAAAATACTGTATAGCGGTAATCAGGTCCGTAGCCAGAATTTTATTTCTGCGGGGGGAGGGGGGAGGCAGTCACTATCAGCACCTCCCATCTAAAATCAAAAAAGTTGGAGGGGGTACATATTAGTGAATTGAATGTTTAGAACCAATATAGAAAAGAATAAATATGCTATGCGCATGCATAATTTCATTTCGGAGGAGCTTCAAAGCGGTAGGTGTATAAGCCAACGAAACATTTGTAGGATTTCGTGGGGACTTCAGCCGTCCGAGCCCTCCCCCTGGCTACGTGCCTGGTGGTAATTAACTTTATTTCCTTAGTAAAATTAAACATCTTGTATAATAAGTTACAATATACTGATAAATTCATCATCAGTGCTATCCCCACACTTTATTGCCTTTAGATGACGGCTGTTGATAAGGGATGACCCCCCCCCCCTCTACCCGAAATAAAATTCTGGCTACGGGCCTGCCTCCGGAAAACTTGTAAGGATAAGGAAAGATGAAGTCTTGGGTTACGTGACTCGTGAGGGTGTGGGCGAGGTGATTCCCAAGGATGAGGACGTCTGAGGATGAGTCACGAAGGGATGATGGTGAGGGCAAACCTGATTGCCGTCCGCTTTGGAAACTCTGTTATAACGGCCGTGTTTGGTAAGCCGAGACAATTGTAAAATCGTGACGTCATAGGGATGAAAAAGATCATGGGAAAAACCATCCGAAGTTCCGTTAAATTTGCAGGCAGATATTTGAAAATTCAAGTACGCTATTGTATTTAAACCAGACCCCTTTCAAGCTATCAGAAAAAATAACTATTTTCACTATGATTCACACTATGATTCGTGCGACTCAAGAGAGTGGCCAGGGCTCCGTCCTCGGGGGGAGGAGGTGGGTCGCATGGACGTCCGCAGGATATTTTCCTGGGAGGGGCAAGGAAGATATTTTTCCAGGGGGGCAAACAAGTCACATTTTCCCCCAAAAGAGTCTAGTTCCCTAAAAAAAAATTGCTTAAATTTGAATTTTGGTGTTAATGCAATAATTAACCCATATTATTGTGGCTAAAATGAAATTATATGTGTGAAATACATAATTTTTGGTTGACTTTCATTTTCCAGGGGGGGGGCCACGACCTCGCCTTGTCCCCCCTTCCGGACGCGATGGGTGACAAACTGTGCATCCGCCTTGAATAATGTCGGAACCTTATTTCTGATCATATGTGGTGTAAGCGTGACTATTTGTTTGAAAGAGAATTGGATTTGTGTAGCCGAAAAATTAATGCAAGCTACTGTGGCATATCATAATTTATTGCAAACTTATGTAGAAATTTAACCCAAGAAATTATTGTTATTTATATATTATTATGTAGGTATTAAATAATAAATACATACCTGCAACGAACGTGTTCTTTAACAGTAACATTTAAAGTTTGTAAGAAATAAGACTATTACTTTTCGTCATTAAAAACTTAAATATACAACACGGCCATGTTTCTCATTGGATAAAGGTGGAAAGTAGAGAGACCAGGGTATAAAATTGTGGGGGAGGGTGAAAAGTACGGGGGGCGCCAATAATCCACCTCGCCTGGGTGAAAATTTTACCTTGAGCTGGTCCTGCACACGGTTGCTTTCAAAACTGTATCAAATACATTTTGGGAGTGTAAGGAATTAAACTTGTAATTCAGAACATTTATTGTACAAGACTTTATTATTATTTTTTAAATAGCTCTCTCCATTCTTCTCTCTTTCTCATCCCCTTCCCCCTTTCTCTCACTATAATGCATAGTTCAGGAGGTGAATGGAGGCACTCATCCGGCTTGGAGATCCAGTTCTTTTAGTGGTCCAATTTCAATCTTGCCACCGGACACCGAAGTTCCTCGATTCGAGTCTCGGCCTGGGTATGAGTGTTCTTTAATCAAATTGTCCCGGATTCGATACCTAGTGGAGGCAGATTGGTTCAAATCCGGTGTTAAACTGTAGGTTCAGTCTCACAGTAGCGTTTCTGTGCACAAAGCTGAACTTATGTGTTCTTTGTGTGTGTCCCTTCATCGATTAAAACTAATCACGAATCATCCTCTTCGGCGCGATTAACCAAAACTGGCAAAAAAATCTACACACCTCATCCTCCGGAAGACTTGTGAGGATGATTTTTTATTTGCTTTATTTTACTTCACATTTTGTGCCACTTTTGGCTAATTTGCGAAGATGCGGATGAGTGATGATATGACGAAATTGATGAATGGACACTCACAAACAACCATGCCCAGGCCGGGACTCGAACCCAGTACCCCTGATGTCGTAGCGTGATTTGATAACCACTCCGCCACGGGGGGCGGCTTTGTAAGGATGAGGGAAGGTGATGGCTTGGGCAAGTCACGAGGGTGAGGTTAAGTCGCAAAGATGAGAGAGGTTGATTTGAAATGAATACCTCTGGGGTAGATTAAGTAGATAGATTCCGGCTCTTAAAATATTAGATTTCATAATTTCAGTTCTGATATCATCTTAAAATATGTTTATTTTTTTTCTGGAAATTCTACAGAGTAGTTTGGTACACTTCACCCCTCATTTTGTAGATTGCAAAATGCATTCAAAACAAGAGAAATGGGCACTAAAATACACAAACTAGAAATAAATTTCTACAAAGTTTTATTTTAATCTATGTAGTATTCAACTTTAACATAGACAATGAGAATCATAATAAGCTGAATGGAAAGTCTAAGAGACTGGCAAGAACATACTATGCCTACCATTTGTCCATTGAGAAGCTATCACTACATACGCGTACAATCAATACAAAACGAAGGATTTTATTTGTAGTTCTATTTATAACGCTATAGTTTAAATAAGATAAATTGAAACGTGATTAAACACAGTTTGTTAATTGTCGAACTTGTGAATAGACAACTATATCTTCTGATTGGCAATAAGTGCAGCATGATCTTTGTTCTTTTATTTTTACATCTTTGGATATGGTTTGTCGAACATTCTGTGTAATGTTATAAAACTGCCTGTTTGAACTTTAAAAAAAAAATGGTATTTGCAGGACAATTAATTTTGGTTGCCATCTAAAAGAGGTTTTCACTGCTGACTTTCTGCATCCATGAGCTGCAGCTTCATCCACCAACTACTTCTGGACAAGAGCAAACTGTTCTACATAAATGACATGAATTCTCCATGATGACAGTTTCATTGAGTATCGATGTGAGTGCCAATTAAGTTCAACTGTGTGTTAATGGACTGATTTTTCAGAGAAAGATGGATAAATTCATAGTGAGGAGCAAGAAGTTCACAAACTCAGGTACAGTGTCTAATGATTTTCCCCCAGCCTCGCCATCATCTGAAAACGAGCATCTCCTTGCTGAGGTGAAAGTATTTTCGACACACAACAATAACACGTCAGTACCCAGTGATATTTCAGCATTAGGTGAAGATATAAAACAAGTAAAGTTAAAAGTCTATCCGAGAAAAGATGGAAGAGGATTTAGAGAGGACTGGTTCAAGCAGTATATATGGCTAGAATATTCACCTTCCAGGGATGCTGCATTTTGCTATGCATGTAGGCAGTTTAACTCATGCGGTTCAAAAGAGAATGTTTTTACAGTTAGAGGATTTACGAACTGGAAAAATGCTCTTAGCAAAGAGAAAGGTTTTCCAAAGCATTCCACTTCAGATTCCCATCTTGAAGCAATGCAGAAGTGGAAAGAAAAAAGGAACAGGGAATCTAAAGGTTGCTCTGTCTCGATACTTTTAAAAGACAGTGTGTTAGAACAAAGAAGATATTACGTAAAATCCATTGCAGAGGTTATTCAGTTTCTAGTGGTAAATGAATTACCATTACGAGGCGATTACAGCTTGGGGGAAAGTGAAGAACGCAGTTTATTTATGAACTTATTTAGTTTGTTTTTGAAAAAAGATGAAAAGCTCAAAGAAGCTAGTAAAATTATGCCAGGAAATGCAACATATACATCCCCAGAAATTCAAAATGAAGTTATAAGCATTATGGCTGAAATGGTTAAACAAGATATTGTAAGTGATGTTCTTTCAGCTGATGTACCATGGTTTAGCCTGCTTGAGGATGGAACAAAAGACAAAAACAACCGTGAGCAGATAGGTATTGGAATTCGTTACGTCAAGGATGGCAAGCCAAATGAATCTCTTCTTTGCATGAAGTCTTCTGAAAAATTGGATGCACAAACATTTGCAGGCTTAACTCTGAAAGAACTTGAAGACTCTGGACTCTCAACTCAAAATGTGTTAAGTCAATGCTATGACGGAGCATCGGTTATGAGTGGCCGTGAAGGCGGAGTTCAAGCATTAATAAAGAAAAGTGCAGGGCGAAATATTCCTTACATACATTGTGCCAATCACCGTCTTCACCTTGTTGTAATGAAAGCTACAGACTTTGAGGACAGTGTTCAACATTTTTTTCAGCAGTGTGGTACACTTTATTGTTTCCTGAAATGTCATAAGGTGAACAGATTATACAATGGACAGCAGTTGGTGCGATTATTGCCTCAGAGGTGGTCTGGACACTTGCAAATGATCAGAATAATTTACAATAACTTTGACCTTATTCTAGCTGCGCTTGAAGAAGTAAAATCCCAGCGAACACAGTTTGATGGAGAAGACATTGTTCAAAGTGTAGGTCTTTTGAATGTCCTGAAGAAGTTTGAGTTCAGATTTATATTAGTCCTTATGAAAATGGTACTTGAAGCCCTTGAACCTGCAAATAAAAGTCTTCAATCACGCACTACAAGTTTAGTAGATAGTTCTAATATTATCAAGGCAACTACTGATTTCATATCTGACAAACGTAATGAAGAGACACTAGAAGTGCTTCTAGAAGAATCTAGAACTCTAATAAAGGTAGAAAATAGGAAATATGAGAATGCTCATGATGGCACTGCCGAAAGTTTCTCATCTCTGCTTCCATGCAAGAGACGAAAAGCAAATACGTCATTTTCAGATTTTGTCATCACTGAAAAAATAGGATCAAGTTTCTCTTCAGAAAATTTAAAGAGAATATTTTATTCGGTGATTGATGTTATTGTATGTGAACTTGCTCGCAGATTTTCCAGCAATGAAAAACTGTTAACAGGACTTGAGGCAGCGGAGAACCTTGATTATGATAATTTAAAATATCTTCGAGAATTGGGTGTATGTGTACCTTCCAAAGAAGAGGTAAAAGTTGTGAAGAACTACTTGCAAAAAATTGATGATCCGTGCATATTTCAGGAAGTTTACAAGCAGAGAACAGCTTTTGAGGACACATACAAGTTGCTAGCAACAGTGAGAACATTTCCTTGTAGTACAGCAATGTGTGAATCTACATTTTCTGTTTTAACCCATATAGATAGCCCAAGAAGGAGGTCAATGTCTACTACCCGACAATCAAAACTCACCTTTCTCGCCTTCGAAAAGAAGAGAACTGAAAACCTTGACCTGGACAAATTTTTACACTGCTTTAACAAAAATAGAACAAGAAGGTTGCAGCTGTTTTGATTATGTATTATGGAGAACAAACTAAGGCATGATGTAATAAGGAACACAAGAAACTATTGTTTGTATTCGTGTTGAAAATAATACTATATTCGTTGGATGTGTTTGGTGCAGAATGAATTAATATTAAAGTGATGAACATGTTGCACGAGTTAAATGCAAATTTATTACATGAAGAGCTGAACATTTTTTTCCCCAAGAAAATGTGAAACAGTGACAAAACACAACAGACTGTTGATGTTGATGGAGTTGCTTGTAAAGGAAATTTCAATAGACAAGTGTATAATTAAAGTTGAAAGTGTTGCTGTTGAGATGCTCAATTTTTGTTTCCTTCATATGTCTACTTTTTGGATACATTGATGCATGGTGCATAGAGAACTTATTGGGTTAATTAGGAAACAATGTGAGAATGTGATTAGTGTCAAGTGTGATAGTTCAGGAATTCAGGAAGCAGGAGCATAGGAATTCTATTTTTCAAGAATGGGTGAGTACTGTAGCTTCTCTAAATTTTGTTCTTGCTATGTTTCAGTTCATTTGTTAAAATATTGTTAATATGAAATAAGTCATTGCATGGTAGAATATCCATGCACATAATAATTTCATCCACGAGCCGTTACTGAATGCGACTGGCAGCTTGCATTGAAATAAAAAAAAAGTATCATCTCTGAAAAATAATAATTACTGTTAATGGTGAAAATTGTCTATACATTTGACTCAGTATTATTTTATTTATGCATTTGTGTGTGATATATTTTAAGATAAGTGTGGACTTTCCTTGAACACTACTGTAACTAAGAGCGACACCATGTATTAAAAATTTGCCCCCTCATGGATTAATTTTGCCCCCCCTAGTAACAAATCCTGGCTACGGGCCTGTAGTGCCATCGACATGAGTGTAAGGAAACTTTCAAACCAATGGGACAAGCGACACGGGATGTTCACACTGTCACACTAGTGACACACACTTCCAGACTGTAAAATAGCATTCATTGCACATGAGGGTCCAAACAGCAAACGACACGTTCATATGGCGTATTCGCGTGCTACTTGTTACTTCGGTCGGAAAGCTCCTTAAGAGCCCGTATCAGCGTCACTCGAAAAAGGCACCGAACAGACGTCAAATTTTCTTCCTAGTCTTACCAATATTGATTCCATTTCCCCCTTCGAACGCAAATCCAGTGCATGGGAGACCTATTGAGACTTTACTGGTGGGAGGGTTGCTCTGTCGAAAGAAACAGAAGACAAGGTTCCCTGTTCGCTACTTACCACCCCCCCCCCACCCCGCCTGGAAGGTCAGACTCTGACCATAACATACCTTTCTTTTGAGTCCGCACGTTTATAACTCCGAGAGGGTTTCAGTGACAAGACAACACTTTTTCCGAGTGTCTGAAAGAAGAAAAACACACATTGACGAACATCGCAATACAACTTACATGCAATAGAGCCAAGGACTATTTAGGGGAGGCGGGTAGTCCAGGGAGTCCGAATCTTCCACGAGAGACTTACGAAGTACTAAAATTAAATTATGTAATTATGCTTGTTTTGTTTAGCATCTGTCGTATAATCGAGAGAGGCGTATTTCCGTCAAACTTATTGTAAGGGAAGGATTACATTGGGGTCATACAACTTTGGATGACTGTATCAAAGAAGATTTATGCACACCACTACCTAAGTAATATGCTTAAATATTAAATTAAGAGCTTTACTTTTCGTCAAATGGATCTAACATCCTTTTTAGTTATTCAATAAATATTCAATTCCTTATCTGTTTCACAATCACCTTGCCAGGTCAGTTGTTTTTATACAAATTGAAGCGATCTTAACTATTCATGAGCTAGATAATGAATACGTGCTGTTATATTCCTATTCTTATGCCGTCTTTTCCCATTCATGTGATAACAATATTAATTAATATTTTAATATTATTAATTTAATATTACTGTTATTTAAACTTGTTTTATTATTAGAAGAAGGTACCAACATCATAGGCGTGCCCCCCTCTGATAAGGGTGGGGGGCAAAAACCTTGAAAATTAAGTCAGATCGGGAAAGAAAAAAACTCATTTTATCTCATTGTTTTAGTTTTTTGCATTGATGTGATATAATATATATATCAGGGTGATTCAAAAGTCGCGGGACATAGGACAACTCCGTTATTTGTGCAGATACCGAAAAAACGATAGAGGGCATAAGTGTAGGAAATACATTGTTGGAAATCATGAGCGTAATTGTTGCGACAGCAGATGGACCATTTATTAGTCTGCTTGAAATTCCAAACAAAACAAAACAAAATGACTGTCAAAATGGCAAACGGAAAGAAACAAACAAATCAATGTCATAGCCGTACTCCATTTACGACCGAACAACAAAATTGACAATCGCAATAGCAATAGCAACCGCACGGAGTAGCAAACTGATACAAAGGAACGACCTGAACTGACATGTCCAGCAGCTGCACCGCTGGGACACTACCGGATGAATTGTTCAAATTGATTGCCATCCTGTTGACGGCACATCCGAATACGGTTCACAGAACTCTTGCGCACATTACGTAACACCATAGGTGTTATTGCTGCACAGGCTGCTCTGATGTTTTCCTGAAGTTCCTGCAGTGTTCGGGGCCTGTTTCTGTACACGACAGATTTGAGATGGCCCCAGAAGAAAAAGTCAAGTGGTTACAAATCTGGCGATCTAGGCGGCCATTCCACGGGACCCCTGCGACTTATCCAACGCCCAGGTAAAACTTCATTCAGCAATTCGCGAGTTGTTAGTCAGAAATGCGGCGGTGCTCCATCTTGCTGAAAGAAAAACCCCCGTCGTTTTGCTAGGGGTAGATTATCCAAATAGGGCACGAGTGTCATCTCGCGATGCTCTCTGTACAGTTCAGCAGTGAGCTTGTTGTTAAGAAATACGGGACCGATGAGAACATCCCCGTGTATGCCACACCACACATTTAACCTTGGGTCAGTCTGATGATGAGCATCTACAGCAATGTATGGGTTCTCGGTTTCCCAATACACAGCGTTATGTCTATTCACTGTTCCGTTCAGATGGAAACAGGCCTCATCGCTGAAAAAAATATCAGCTTCAAGGTGTGGCTGCTGCGTTCGTCTTTCAGTAAACCACTCACAGAACTGCACCCGTCTATCTGTGTCATCTCCATGCAGTTCCTGGACAAAATGCACACGATATGGATGGAAATGATTTCTGGATAGTATCCTGGACACGGATGCTTGACTGATGCCACATTCTTTGAGCCACTTTTCGTGTTGACCGTGTTTGACTGACTGTCAGCTTAGCTAGTACGCTAGCTGAGGTTGCATGATCTGTTGCTGTACGTGGCCGCCCAGACCGTCGTTTGTCATGGATACTGCCTGTTGCCTTGAACCGCTCCAGTAAACGACCAATGGTTGCATTGATGTGGCGGTGGTTGATCTGGATGCCGTCTGTGATATTCCTCCGCAGCTTCCCGTAGACTCATCCCTGCAACATGGATAAAAACCATTTCCACCCTTTCCTGAATTGTGTAATGGGACATTGTTGTTGATTACTGGAAAAGAAAGAAAAATTCAACATTACGGTCATGATTTAAAACGTATTTTACAACAATTTTGTTCTTGTTTCCTGCACACAATGAAAATAATACAAATGCAACATCACGGTCATGATTTCAAACATATGTCCAACAATTTTGTCATCTATCGTTTTTTCGGTATCTGCACAAATAATGGAGTTGTCCTATGTCGCGCGACTTTTGAATCACCCTGTATATATATATATATATATGTGTGTGTGTGTGTGTGTGTGTGTGTGTGTGTGTATTCGTGCGCGCGTGTGTATATTATATATACAGTATATATATACCTAGGTATTAACATATTATTTAAATACATTACGTAATCTATTCATCCGCCCCTTAACAAACCAACATCAAAAATTATATAAATTGTCTCTGAAATGTGAGCGCTCGTTTTCCTCCAAACCAAACTGTTATAGCAGCAACTGGCAAACCGCGAGCGAAGCGAGCAAGAAAATTTTTCGATCCAAATTTTTGAAAGTTGAAAACAGTATTGATTTAATAGGGCACAAAACATTTCATGGGACGCCATGGTATTCTCTTTTACAATTTTTCTCAATCAGATTGTTCGGCTCCAAGGACCAACTCCCGCTACTTCCTAGCTACGGTTCAGAAGTTGACAAGACTGCAAGAAAAGAAGGTACCTCGAGAGAAGCGAGAAAGAAAATTTTACGAAATGTATTTTTATTTGTATAAAATTTAAAGTCGAGGGGACAATTGCCCCTCTGTGTCCCCTGCAGGTGATCCTGGCTGTCCGTAAGAAATAATGAAAGATGGACGTGAAAACTAATTCCGTCTTGAGTATCCTTTTGTCCTGCTACTAGTAGATTCTGCTAGTCTTGCTTTCTTTTACTTCAATGTATGCCCCCCCTATAATTGATTTCCGTCCAAGGTTTGAAAAAGGCAAAAAGGGCAATGCCCCCCTGTCTCCTTGTGGTTGCGCCATTTCCTTTTAGAGTATAATATTGTTTTATTGTACAGTAGACGCATTTCGATAAAACTTTCATAAAAGGTCATTACAATGATCAAGTACATTTTCTACTTCAGGAAGATGTTACCTTATTACGATGTGTTCTAAAATCGTGAAAGGGCAGGGCAACTGCTTATCTGCCTGGATCAACAATGACCACTGATCATTTGATACTAAGAAATTGTTAAATCATGAGTCGCCAAACTTGTCACGATATTGACATGATATTTTGCTGCCTACCTGGTAGGTGGATTTATTCAGTGGCTGTGAGATTGTTATTTTGTTCTATAGGTTATATATAGAGTTAAATGTGTACAATCATTATCCTCTACAAATAGTGTTTCCAATTTCCGGAATAGGTGTGAAAAATGAATTTTTGAAAGTTGGAGGACGTTCAACATCTCAAGAACCGTCAAGTTTATTTTCCGGTTTGTAGTGATTGATTGATTTAGTTTACTTTACATTGCTTTTGTGATTTTCTGTCACTTTTGGCTAATTGCGAAGATGGGGGATGAGTGATGATATGATGAAATTGATGAAGGGACACCCAACCCAAGCTGGGATTTAAACTCAGGACGTCTGACGTCGTAGCGCGATGTGCTAACCACTCCGCCACGGGGGCAGCTTTTCTGATTGTAGTTTCTCATTCGAGTATTTGCAATGAACATAATTGTCACCGATGTTTTCTCAATCCTTTCATCGTTACATCGTTATTGAAAACATCCGAGAGGCAAAAATACGACATTAAGGAATTAATAGACTACAGAAACTACCTAACTCTTAAATGTTAAGAATTAGAAAGATTATAAGTGAACCTCCCCGCCTCGGTTAGCGGTAATAATGATGCTTTGTAATCGAGGGGTCACGAGTTCGATCCACGGTTAGGCACATTTAATTAAGTGGCTCGAATTCCACTATAGGCTGTAGGTTTTGTCCCGATTAGCCTTTGTGCAACTAAACATTGCAATTCAGTGCAAAAATCAGCAAGCTTGGGTAGTTTTATTCCTTGAAAGCCTAGGTCTACATGTTAATAAATTATTATTTATGACGTTGGAAAATAATTTGTGCCGAGTGGCCAATTACTATTGCATGGAGAAGAATCAGATGTGAAACACATATAAAACTATTGGTTGTTATTTTCACTACTAATCACTTCTGCCCAGTGCGAGAGCTGCAACTGTATCCATTGATTTATGTCAATGATATTAATAGTCAATGCTTTTGTCTCATAGTGTAGGTGAATTTGCACTGAAAATATGTTTGTTCTCTCAGTGTTACCTTCGCAATAGAATTGGTAACATCCTCCAACTTATAAAAAATATTTTTTTCACACTCGTTCCAAAAATAGTGACATGATTTACATAGGATAATAATTGTTAACATTTAGCTTCGTAGGCATCGTATTATCATCATCGTTTGAGCCTCCAACAACCAAACAGCAATCCCACAGCCACTGAACACATCCACCTACCAGATAGGCAGCAGAGTATCAGCAAATTTTTTTGGCAAGTTTGGAGACTTGTGATTTAACAATCACTTAGTACGTATTAAATAATCAATGTCCGTTGTTGATCCATGCAGATCTGCAGCTGCTACCTCCAACCACGATTTTACGTACAACACGTTGTAATAATCTTGCGATCTTATAAAAGCAGGAAATGTACTTGAACATTGCAATGGCTTTGCCCTAAGGGAAGTTTTATAATGGAAAATATTACATAAGATAGCTTCTAGTTCTTTTATTTTCGATCGAAAGGAGTCTAACGTACTATAAAAATCTGGCGGCTATAGGGAGCTTAGATCTGTTGGGGGGGTTTCATCCCCCCCTAACCTCTTTGTAGCGCCGTCCCTGGCTCTATGTATTTTGTCCAATGAGTACAAGCTAGCAAAATTGTGATTTTCAACAAGTTTGTAGATAATTCTGCAGCTGTTCATAAAAACAGACGTATTTCATTAGTTTCTTGCTGTGGTTCATTTTCCATTTTCAGCAAAAAAGTATTCACACTCTTTGCATACGCTGCGTAAATGAGAGGGTGAGGGAGAAGTTGCTTAATAGTCTCACTTAGAAATTTAGTGCAGAGGAATCTTATAACCCTTCTTAAACAATATTATGCTTTTATAGAAATAAAAGTAAATACTATTTTCAAACCGACGAAAGTTCCAAGTAACTACGTAGGGGAAGGGTAGTGTATTACTTCCTATGTAATTGGACTCTCCCACTAGCAAATTTCTTATTAACACCTCCACATATTTTATTCTTTAGTTGTATTATCTGTATGTGTCTGCAGAATAAATTGTCCATATATTGCACATGAATAAATTATGTGTAGTTGTTTTGAATTTGCGGTACTAATCCACGTTTATACGTAAATTAGTCTTTGAACGACAGAGATGGAAAATAAAGCGCCAGCAGAGAACAATGGTGCCACTGAAGTTGAAATTCATCTAATAAAGTGATTTTAGGTGCGTCGGGACACACACGACCGTGTTTTGTGCCCATTAATGTAATAAAAACAATTAGATGGAATGAGGGTTTTATTTCGTAAGCTAACTTTTATCAAGGCCCTTGCTCCCCATAATCGGAGGATCTGAGCACGCCTAAAATTCCTTAGGCCTATACAGAAATAGTGTTACATTACATAGTGTTATTTGTCGTATATCCAGAAAGTTGATTGATTGATTGATTTGCTTCATTTTACTTCGCTTTTTGTGCCACTTTTGGCCAATTTGCGAAGATGGGGACGAGTGATGAATTGATGAAATTGATGAATGGACACTCACAGTCATCCGCGCCCAAGCCGGAATTCGAACCCAGGAGCCCTGGCGTCGTAGCGCGATGTTCTAACCACTCCCCCACGGTGGCCGGACCCAGAAAGTTGAAAGTGAATGCAATTTTTATGGTGTGTTTTGTATGGTCATTATCAATAGTAAGTCTGTCATATTATTCCACTAAATAATGTCTTTGGAAAAGAAAAAATAACATAATTGATGTATTTTATATTACATAAGACCTATGCTTAAAAGTACTTTTGTATATGATGACACAGAACTATCTTATGTTGCGATTTATCCTTGGGGTCTGACTGTAATATATATATGTAATTGGTGAAAAAATAACGCAGTGAAGTATTAAGTAAATATATTTTATCCCCCTACTTACAAATCATGAAAGGAGTCAAATCGAAATTAAATTGAACGGACGTTCAAAATGTTTAAAAATAGCACTATTTCCAAAACAGATCATCAAGTATTTTTTTACCATTGACCCTCAGAAATATCTCAAACTGACAATGAACGTTCATTGAACTTATTTATGATCGACAGCTAAAAAGTCATTCATTTGCGTGACTGGTTGATAATCCACCACCAGATAGAATTTACACAATATTTACCTAAAAACTTTGGGTACAGTCACCTTCCCCCTAAAAATATCCCTTGGTAATGGACTATCGTGTTCTCACAAAAAAAAATTTATAATTTGGCACAATTTTTCTTTCGCGGGCAAACCTTTTGTAAAGGTGTACTTCAGTCTGTGCAATCAGCCCTTCCCATTTGTGAACAATATAATGGGGAAATCCACCGTCCTTCACTGTCGTCTTTGCACTACAAACCCATCGTGATTTAATATTAGGATATCGCGTAGTGAAGAACTGTTTACAAGCATGGCCCAAACCATTGATTCTCCCCCAAAACCTTTCCCTGCCTTCTTTTTTCTTTTCCTAGCTCTCAGCATGCGGTTTTCTTGCCACTTGAGGAAGGGAAAGCCGATCGTGAAAGAAAAAAGGGACCGCCGAGGAGTGAGGAGGGGGGAGGGTTCAATAGGAGCGCCAGCGGTACAGAGGGGGAAACGGCTAGCGCGAGCAGCTTAGAAAAGTCGAAGTTAAAATTTACATACATTGCTCTGTACGTCGAAAAGCTACAGACATTCTAAAGAAAATTCTGTAAGATCAGTTTCATTTCTTTGCTGTAGAAGAACAGTTGAAGCTTTCTTGTGCTTTAAAATGTTGATTTAAGTTATTACATACAATTGGCGAGCAAGTGAATTTTACGAAATTGAGATAAGGAAAACTACGTAATAAATAATGTATTTAAAAAAAGGCTTCGCGACATAACAAATTTCATATTTGATCTTTAACTCAGTAAAATTTAAATGCGACACACTTGACTGTTCGAGCACAGAACGTCGACGCAAGAACCTATTTTTTAGGTATCATCACCAGCGGTGATACGGGCTCTTAAGTAACAGCAATATATGATAATTTTTATAAGATTAGGACTGGTTTCATGGGATTTACTGGTTTTTTTTTGCCCGCCCCCTCTCTCCTGGAAAAATCAAAGCTGTGGCTGCATTATTACTGATGTAATATGGTGTTTGTTTTTTTAAACCTCTATGATGTGCATATGTTTTTCGTAAAATATTGCTCGCACATGAAGATACATACTATACAGAAAGTACGTGAATGATTGTAAGAATCGCCTTTAGATGGTGTATGCTGAAATAAGTAAGTTCCCGTCCCTTTTTTTACGTGTAATTTTCAGGAAAAAATCTAATTTACGTTTAAATTTCTACACTTAGAAAATTACAATACTCTGCACAGAAAAAAAAACTAGCAGAAACCTGAATTCCTAAATACATTTGTTTAAATTGTAAATGTTTTTCCCTTCAAAAGTTTACTACGTTGGTAATAATTTTCAGCAGTCAGGCAGCTTAATTTAGAGAGTCCATATTTCGCCATGGAAGCTGCCAGCTTGTCTTCCTCTCGAAATAATTGAGGTAGGGTCGACTGATCAACCACATGCTTGATCTCACGTGTGATGAAGAATAAGTCACACTTCATTTATGGAAGGAAAAGAGGTATGTAGTCAACTTTTTATAGTAGTGTGCATGCTCTAGAAATATTACGTTTGAAAATTCTGCACATTTTTATGACTTTTTCTGCTCTTTCTTCATTTTTAGCGTCCACCAGGGTTGTCAAAGGTGCAGGAATCAATAAGTTCTAATGGGTTTTATTGGGTTCCGTTGCAGGAAGCTTTTTTCTCGCACAATATAAATTCGGTCCAACTAGTGTATTGTTCCATTAAAAAAAGTTACTGGATCGTATTTAAATTGACCTGGAAAAAGAATCATGCTCCGAATTTTAATTGATCCGTGAAAAAAAGGTTCCTGGACAGTGTTTAAATTCAGCCGCAAACAAGATTCCCAGACTGTATTTAAATTCAACCGGGAAAAGAGTTCCTGCACCGTATTTAAATTCATAATGAAAATGCCCTTTAAAAATCGGCATCGTTCATTTCAAGTAAAAAAGAGAAGAAAGCTTGTTATTTTATTGTTAATAGGAGAAATAAAGATCGTTTAGTTAGTATTTGAACAGAATATAGCGACAGTACAAAGTGTGTTAGATCAAAAAAATTGAAGGAAAATATAGGAACAAAGTTGTATCTCCATGTTCTACCATTTAATCCAAGAAATAAATGGTTCCACAGTTTTCAATATTCCGAAAAAATATAGTTCTATGGGAGAGGTCACAACATAAATCTTATGAGTAAAATTTTCCCCTACTACAGCCTTTTCGCGAATGATGTATGCAAAAGTTAATAAAAAATACAATAACTGTAAATTTCAGTACAAAATGTGAACAAGGCGTGTATGTATATATATATATATATATATATATATATATATATATATATATATATATATATATAATGACTTTGTACTAGATATTCACTCATCTGTTTATTTTTATTAGAATACAATATTTATCATTGTAAAATAAAAAATATATTCTTATCAATTTTTATTATTATTATTTCTACTAGGGGTGTGCAGGATCCCGAATAGTCGGGACCGGGATCGGGACGGGAAATTTCCCGTCCCAAACCCGACTTCAGGAAATGACTTCCCGACTTTTCGGTATCCCGAGCAGTCGGGAAATACCGAATGATCATTTTAAAAAGTCGTTAATTCTCTACGTTTTCTGCATTGTAAGTGTCTGGAAATCATCGGAAATAGTTAGTTTTTATTCCAGAAATGCAAAAACAATCACTTAAGGTGAAAATGACGTGTAGAATTCGAGATTTCCAGAGCTTCGGGAAATTTCGAATTTCGACTTTGTCGGGAAATTGCAAATTTTCCCATCCCGAATGTCGGGATTTAAAAAATTCCCCGTTCCGACCCAAAACATTCTGTCCCCCACACCCGTAATTTCTACTATTCAAGTTTTATCATTTCCCGGGCTCCAGCAAAAAATTCTGGCAACGTCCATGGTAGGAATAATACGTAACTGAAATTTATTTCTGTTATTATTGTTTACAATAAAAATAATATACTTTCTGTTTTTTTATAACTTGAAATGAACAATGGCAACTTCTAGGAGCTGGTCAACGGACCGATTCGAACCCCCGCCCTTCCCGACGCTCATTTGCATTACATACATTTATTTTCAGATACGCAAGAAAAAGAAAAAACGCTGGTTTATACGGTCGTGCAAGAAGACACTGACATTTTTCCCCAGATAAACTTATTGCACTGCAGTATTACCAGCACTACTAATAATAACTGAAAATTAGGAATGATTGCTACTGAGAAAAATCTTTCAACAGAATAATATTAAATGATCTTGAATAAGCTGTCGATGAAAGTAAACACTATGTCAAATTTCCCTTCCAAAACTTAACTCGCTGTTTTCGCTCCTCTTATCTACTCCGCTCCGTCCAATATCAGTTGTGCAAAATATGGAGCTACCGTGAATGCATCTGCACATGTTAGATTGCCGGAATTGGCTTTCGTACATCTCTCGCATGTCATAATCGAAACTTTAATTTTGAAAATCACAGAGAATCCTTTTCAATATTCAGCGTTACAAACACGAGGAGCAACGAACGCCTTCGTGCATGGATTTCTAGAGCGCTAAGCAGACGATTGAGTTCACTGCCGAACGAGAACGTCATAACTGGAATATCCAATCAGAGGCCGTTTGGTTTTCGTGACGTATAGCATCAATTTGGCACAACTTCTAAGGCCAATTTCTCGCAAACTATTTCGAATTAACACAAACTATTTTGCACAACGTTAATATAAAATGAATGGCATGCAGTGATACAGTTAAAATCATATTTTAGGTAAGAGTGGAAGTGTCCATTGTGCGTCGGAGATAAATTTCTATTCGAAAATACATGAATTCCCGGTCAAATAGATTCAACGATGAAAGAAAATACCTCCACGACCTTTGAAAATGCTACAGAAACTCATTTCCGTAAGTAGTTTCTTCTGTAAAATTGAAGAAATCCGTTCTCCCGAGATCAAACAGTTACCAGAACAGCTTCCCATCAAATCATGGAGGAAGGATTTGCATTGTTGTATTGAACAATACCCGTTCCGTTGATCACTGACTTTTGTTGCGGCAGACGTTCGATGCGCGCCGGGGCCTTCTTCTACTGCACACCATTCGGCAACACTGTCGCCATAAGCCCCATACTGAACTCTTAAGTTGGGCTCACCAATAGAAATCCAGTTCCGTGTGATAGGGGCTCTAAAACACCAATGGACATTTCCACTTTGACATGAAAAACGTTTTAAATCCATTCATTTTACAGATAATGACACAAACATGAGATGTGCAAAATATCTCGGCGATATTTGTTTTGGTTCTCGAGAAACACGCCTTCAAACACCGCTGAAATTCACCACGTACGTCACGGATCTGAAAACGTCCTCTCCACTGACACGAGGTCCTCTGACGTCATCACTTAGAAATACGTGCAGGCAGGGCTTATGCTCGTCCCTTGAACTTAGCATGGACCGCGGAAGCGACAGGAAAATCACTTGTTACTGTGTAAAACAAGTATCTTGTAACTTCCAGTGCAAAAATCTGTGCTACATTTCTTGGAGATGAATTATGCCCTAGTAGTATAGCAGTATTTACTATAATTCAGCCACTCGGTAGAGGGTTTTCCCATTAGGGTGACAAAGTAAAACTTGTAACCAGCGGCGGCTCTAAGGGAAGAGCCGCCGTGCCATGGTTCTACCCTCAGAAAAATAAATAGCACTTGCTTTGCCAAAATATAGTTAAATCAATACATTTACGAACGAGGAGATTCGAATCTCGTAAGCGTTCCAGCTTACGGCCGCCTTAATTCCTTCGCCGCATTCCCAGCTGTTCTCTCACTTGCTCTGGGCCAGCATAGTCTGGCCAAAGCGCAGAGGCATGCGCGGAGGCATGAAAAAGTCTCCGCAGTTAACGAGCTAGGAGGTGGGGTTGTAGCCCAATGGCAGCCATAAGACAATCAGCCGTGCCAGGTCGCGTCGTGGCACGACGCGAGAGCTTTCGCATTGGGTTGACATAGTTGCAAACTTCACAGAGAAGTGACTAATCCTGACCGATTTGTAATACTCGTTGGAGAAGTAATTCGCGAGAAAGATACTTTCCTGCATACTTTGCAAGAACGAACGTAATATCTTCCCCAAATTTATATAACCATTTAGATAGATGCGTCTAAAGAGACATCCAGAATTTTTTGTTATCGATTTCTTTCTTAAGAAAAGATATATCCCTTGCTCTCACGCACACAGACACTCATGTGTTGCAACTGACATTGACAACATTGAAGACATTTACTGTAAGTACAAAAGAATTGCCTAAATATCAAAGGGAATTCGCATCACCAGGGGATTTTTTACTTTAATATTCGTAAAAAATCACACGGAAAATCTATCAGTATAAGAATTTCACTTGGAGATATAATTCAATTTCTTGCATTGAATTCTAAAAATTGTAGATCTACAGTTCATTTAGCAGATAATCATATTTCAGTTGTTAGTAACACCCTTCGTTGATGTACCGTCTTCCGTGCTGGGGTTGCAAATTATAAACAAAGCAAGGCGAGAATACCGTGATCGACTCGGTGTCTCTAATTGTTCAGTGTAACAACTTTCTAATAGTCTGGAGGGAGTAATGTTTGTGTATATATAATGCCCTTTTTGTGTATCTTGTTACTTTTGTACTTGATACAGAGTCTAATGAAGACCTTGCTAGAAGGTTGAAACGTTACGTTTAGTTTATTTTTTTAATAAAATAAATTACTGCCTTGGTCACCATACATAGTTTTTCATAATCATGGAAACAAGGCTTAATGGTGTTATAATTGGACATTTTCCAAGGCTGATGAGGAAAATTAACAACTGGAAGGACTTGAAGTGGAAAGAAATACACAAAGACGAACAAGAGAAGTTTCTGAGAAAATATTTGGAGAGACGCACAGCGTCTAAAGGATTAAAAATAAGTAAGAAGGAAGTGGTTTGCAACACCAGGAGATGGAAGATATTGGTTCAGAAAATGGAAAAAGAACTGATATGGAATGAAATAAGGGCAAGAAGAAAGGAGATAAAGATAATAAAGGAGAACCTGACAAGAATTGAAAAAGCTATTGAAGATGGTCTCACCATTTTTACGAGAGAATATACATTTCATGAAATGAAAATCTGGCAGGAGAAATTTAGAGAGAAAATAAAAATAAAATTGAAGAAGAAAGGAGAGGGACTAGGATGGAAAGAAGAAAGAGGAGAAGAGGAAGAAGAAGAGTTGTGGTAATAGGGAATGTAGACCTAACAAAAGAAGAGGAAGCTTTTTTAAAACTAGGAAGCGGTTTCAAAGTTAAAGAAAGAAATGTAGATTATGAGGAAGTTATATATGACATTGAAGAAGCAGTGCTCCATATAAAAGAAGAACCAGAAAGAGACAAGATTAGAAGAAGAACAGCAGCCATACTGAAGAAAGAAATGGGAAAACAAGGAAAAGTAGATAATTTGAGTCAAAAAGAAAGGGAAGGGATGAAGAAAATCAAGACAAGAAATGATGTGGTGATAGAGCAGGCAGATAAAGGAGGAGCAATTGTGGTGATGGAAAGAGAATGTACGAAAGGAAGTTTGAAGACCTAAAAGAAAACGGATATGAGGAGATTTGTGGAACAGGAGAAGAACAATCTATAAAAAAAAGGGTCATAAAAGACTGTAGGAGGAAAGGATTCAAGAAATGCATAAAGGAGACAGGAAGACTACCAAGTTTGAAAGGCTTTCCAAAGATACACAAAGAGGAGATAAAGTTAAGACCAGTAATGAACTGCAGAAACAATATTTTGGAACCCTTGGAAAATAAATTAAAGAAAGTTATTGAAGTGTTAGTAACACAGCAAGAAAGCAGATCAGTTAAGAACAGTGAACAAGTAGTAGACCTCATAAAAGGACTTAAGTTAAATGAGATGAAGACGACAATGTTTAGCTTAGACGTGAAAAGTATGTTCCCGAGCATCAAGAGGGGACACGTTTTGGACATTATTAAAAAGAGAATGGGACAAGAAATTATAGGATAATGGGATAGTGAAAGGGTAGTGAAGGCGCTGGAAACCATTTGGAATAACGGTTACAGTATAATGGGAGATAAAATAATGTTAATGAGTGAAGGACTAAATATACGGTAGGTTCTGGCCTAAGCCCAGCATTGGCTGAATTGGTTATGAATGAATGGGAAAAGAAAGTGATAGAAAAAGGAGGTGACAAAATAAATCTGTTTTGCAGATATGTGAACGATTGTTTTGGCATATGGAAGGGAACGAAGAGGCAGCTCGACTTTTTTGCCAAAGAAATACAAGATTACAAGATGAAGAAAGAGGGATATTATTGGAACTTGAAATAGAAGAAGAAGACAAATTAAGCTACCTAGATATATTGATGAAAAGGAAGAGAGGACAAGAAATTGAAACCGCTTGGCATCAGAAGAAGTGTGCAGCAGGGGTATTCTGCCACAAAAGAAGTGATGTAAGTGAGGTGACAAAAAGAAGTTTTATAAAGAATATGGAGGACAGAATCAAGAAAATATGCATGAAAGAATGTGAAAAAGAAGGCAAAATAAATAGTCTATGGAAACAGCTGGAAAAGAATGGCTATGAGAAGCAGGATAGACTGGACATAAACAGAAGAAGGAAGAAAACTGGCAGGGGAGAATTGGAAGAGAAAGAAAAGAGGGGAGAAGGTTTGGAATAAGGAGTATGGGGAAGACCACAGAAAAGATATGCAATGTGCTTAGGAAAGCGGGAATTAAAACTTACAGGAAGGGAGGGAGAAGCATCTTAGGAATAGCGAAGAATGCAAGCAAAAAAAGGGAGAACAGAGAAGAGGAAGAGGAAGGGATTATCTACAAAGTGAAATGTAAAGAATGTCAGAGTGTGTACATAGGAGAAACGAAAAAGAGGCTGAAAGACAGGTTGAAACAACATAGGGATGATGTACGACTTAAGAGAGAGAGAGAAATGCAATATTTAAACACACGAGAGAAACAGGACATGACATAGAGTGGGATGAGGCTAAGCAGATAGGAAGGGAGAAGAGAATGCTAGTGAGAAAATGGAAGGAAGCCAAGGAAATAGAGAAGAAAGGTGAAGAAGACACAATGAACTGGAATGGGGGACTGAAGTTAAACATAGAATGGAAGAAAGTGTTAGAAAGAGTGGAAAGGACAAGAGAGAAAGAGGAGAGGAGAAGGAAGAAAATGAAGGAAAAGAGCGTGAGATATAAAGCCCACTCCACATTCTATATGGAAGTATATATTTTTAGCCTTTTAGGTAAAAGTGCAGTTCACTAGTGAAAGCCACCTGCTAGCAAGTTCCAAAACAACTTTCTATTAGTCTGGAGGGAGTAATGTTTTGTGTATACGCGTATAATGCTCTGTTTTTGGTATCTTGTTACTTTTGTACTTGATACAGAGTCTGATGAAGACCTTGCTAGAAGGTTGAAACGTTACGTTTAGTTTATGTTTTTAATAAAATAAATTACTGCCTTGGTCAGCATACTTAGTTTTTCATAATCATGGAAACAAGGCTTAATGGTGTTATAAAAGTTTATGTGCAACAATTTTAAAAACTACATCACAGAAACATGACCCCTGTCCATTCTCGGCTTCTGTCCGTCCAATTTAAAGTAAAAAACGAGACATTCAAAGTTGCGAGGCCCGAGGCCAGTAGGGCACTCAAATTACAATCCACCATGCAGATACGCCGCTGGTCCGTGGCTGTTTTGTCGTCTGCTCTTCGAGGGTCCATTTGGCTATGCCTACTGAAAGACGTGTGCAGTTTTACCATCTGTGTAGAATTAAATAATGAAATAATGGGAAAAGGAGCATGACCTATAGGGTGGCCTATGCATTGTAATTATCATTTTCTTTTTAAATATTTCTGCTGCCCACGTGTTGTGCAAAAGGTGAATAAGATAAAAACGTGATATTTGTCAATTTGTTCTATTTAGTCCTTAACCGAAATGTTAGGTTTGGAAGGGAAGGGGGGGGGGGGGTGTTTGCTCGAACCTTGGGGATAGCTGGGGCATGCTTCTATGGTATAAATGAGAAACGGATGAAGTGATGCTTTACGTAAGTTTTCCTGTTGGGAATGTTTCCATGAAGACACAGTGGAAATTTTCTCACCTTGTAGCCAAAGGGCCCCAGGTTCGATACCCGGAGGAGGCACATAAGGGTTCGGATCCAGCAGTGACGTGCGGTGACGTCGACACTTGGGGTAGCAGTCAGTGGCTTGTTCAAGGGGGGGGGGTGTTGGTGTGGGTCACACCCCTCCTCCCTTTAGGGCCTGTATTCCTACAAAAAAGAAGAATGTCAATAACAGGAAAAGATTGCAAAATTATGAATGAGTATTAGAAAAAAGTACACGTAACCACCACCCACATTCAAAAATAAAAAAACTATTTGATTTGACTCTAAGCCAGAGATCCTGGGTTCGAATCTCGGATTGGCCATTTGTGTTCTTTGTGTTTGTCCCTTCATCAATTTTGTCGTACCAAAGGTGGCGGAGAAGCGAAGTAAAATAAACCAAATTGAGCAATCAATCAATGATTTTATTTTATTTGTGTTACTTAGCGTCGCTTTTTTGTCACATTTGGTTAATTGCGAAGATGATACGATGAAATTGATGAAGGGACGAGCACAGGGAACGCCCATGCCCGGGTCGGGGTTCGAACCCGGAACTTCTGGTGTCGTAGCGCGCTGTGATAACCACTCCCCCACGCTTGGTTGATTTGGTGACAGGTAACAAAAGACATCACACTTTTTTGTAGTTTCTTCAATGATATTCATTTCAATTTTTGAGTTCTGAGATACATTTTTCATTCCAAATTATTTCATTATTCACTGCAACACATAGGAGAAGAATGCGCACTCATCACGGGTTCGAATCCTGGCTTGGATAGTTCATATGAGGTCCCTTAACCAATTTCATCATATTATCACTCAATCCTCATTTTCGCGATAACCAAATGTGGCAGAAAAGCGAAGTAAAATAAACCAAACCAACAACAATATGAACACGCGTTCTCTTGCCCAAATAAATACATCTGTATTTATGACTGTGAGAAGCCAAGAGTAGTATATTTAAATAAAACACTACTAAAACGAGAGTCAGAGAGAGCCTGAGCACATATTTGTAATTTAATCATTATATATTCCATATTTGAAAAAGAAAGAAAGCATAACATTATTGTCTGCACATAACATGTTCCCATTTCATAAATAATAAAACTACATCCCATATTATACATACGCACATCAGGCACGTATCCAGAAGGGGGGCTTAGGGGGCTCGAGCCCTTCCCCCGAAAGTTTTAGGTTTACACTAGATAAAATAAGGTTTTTGGTTTCTTGTGGTGTGAAATAAAATAATGTGACAAAAATTTAAGGAGAGAAATAATTATCGAGGCAAGACGGAGAATGTTCCGTAACCCTGTTATTGATAATAGCACGTATCCAAGATGGGGCACAGGGGGCTCGACCCTCTCCCCAGGAAATTTTTCAGTTTAAGTTAGATAAAATTAGGTTTTTGGCTTCTTGAATAATGTGAAAATAATTTAAGGAGAGAAATAATTATCGAGGCAAGACGGAGAATATTTTATACCCCTATTATTGTTAATAGCACGTATCGAAGGTGGGCATGAGGTGGCTCGAGCCCCCCTCAGGAAATTTTTCAATTTACACTAGATAAAATTATATTTTTGGCGTCTTGAATAATGTGATTTATAAATCTGAGAGAAATAATTATCGAGACAAGACGGAGACTGTTCTATAACCATATTATTGTTAATAGCACGCATCCAAGGTGGGAATCAGGAGGCTCGAGCCCCCCTTCAGGAAATTTTTCTGTTTACACTAGATAAAATTAGGATTTTGTTTCTTGAATAATGTGATGATAATTTGGGAGAAATAATTATCGAGACAAGACGGAGAATGTTATATAACCCTGTTATTGTTAATAGCACGTATCCAAGGTGGGGTTGAGGTGGCTCGAGCCACTCCCAGAATATTTTTTATTTTTTACTAGATAAAATTAGGCTTTTGTCTTTTTGAATAATGTGACGATGATTTAAGGAGATAGCCAATTATCGAGGCAAGACGGAGAATGTTCTATAACCATGTTGTTCATAATATTGCACGTAAACTTTTCTTGCGCTTTCGGTGTTGTCGCAGCGCACTTGAGCACTATGTAGAGACTTGTCAGCATTTGGAAGCTGCACAACAAAGGTAGCGCCACACGTAGGGCGATTCGTTGTAATTTCAAATCTCTGGAAGGCGGGAGATGGTACGTTCTTGAATGAGAGAAGGAGTCACCTACTGGCAATATTAAGGAATCGTTTTATCTGAGGAACGTTCTAGAATATAATGAGGATATAAATACGCGGATTCAATTTTTTGATTAGTGATCAGTCAGCGTCCTCTGGTTGCTTTATAAGATATAGTGATTCGGAAAATGAAGACATTGACGACTGCAGAACTTCCGGGACCTCAGTGTAACCGGATATTGGAGTGGTTTATAAAAACACAAATAAGCTGCATAGATCAACTGAAAATCAAAGTTTTCAGTAATGATTAAGTTTTGCCAGAACTAAATTTCGTATATGCAGTCCGAGAATTTCATGGTATAAAAAAATACTTTTGTTTAAGCCTACTGGGTTCGAAACACATTCAAACACTTAACTACCATAAAGAGACAGCCGAAAATTTTATGAATGTCAAGAAGAGAAAGCAAGAAGATGTTGCATATGTAGACATTTTAGGCGGAAATTGCAGGCTCTACCAGGACCCGAATCAGGGCTCTACCAACTGAGCCACCTAGCCATCCTTGATTTCAACCGATTTTTCGTTAAAATGTCTACATAGTACATGTCCTGTGTACTATATCAAATCGTAAGGTGTTGCCTGTATAGTGAACAAGCACAGAAAATATAGGAGAGAGAATAAAACTGAGGAGCATTCCCACCGGTTGAGGAGATTTTTTCTTCTTCTGTGGTCAACAAGAGCTACTATTTCGAGGTGACAATGACAGTGGCTTAATACGGGAGATTTCACACCGTGTCGCCTGAGGATTTTAATTCGAAATTAGGTTTGTGAGGCCTTTTGTGTCGCTACGGTGTGAAACGTTGCTGTTGATTGGCCCATTCCAATGGACATGTATCGCCTTTTCCTTCGGTCTGAAACCTTCCTAAGTCTTCAAAATCCAAGTCACAAGGATGGAAAATTAGGGCCTTGTTAAGGTTAGGTGTGAAGGCAGGCAGACAGCACCGCAAAGGATCATATCCAAAACTGCAGGAAGAACGCATCTTACTTCAATCTCCAATACGGAATGATAAAACTTCTGGTGAGTTGATTTTTAAAAATGTGTCCGAGATAAAGAGTGGCGTGCCCAGGATTTTCGTAAGGGAGAGGGGTTACGCATACTATTTTTGGTGGTCAGTCCTGATTTTGCCAATTTTTTCCTGTCTTTGACGTTCTTCTTTTTTTAAAAGAAAAGGAATACTGGATCAAATGGGGTTATGACCTCACCAACCCTCCCTTGGGCACGTCATTGGAGATAAATGAATAAGCATTTGATCATACTGGGAGACGAAACATTAGATGTGTTGTGAACGAAAGGTTTCATTGTGCATTGATTGTTTCGTGATCCAGCTGTATTCGAGAAGACTTCCTTTGTTTCGTGCCGATATATGACAAGACAGCGGAAGCTGTGACAGTCATTTTTGAACACTTGTGAATGCTAAGGCCTGAATCTGAACAATTTCGTAGGTTTCGGCTTTTATAAGAGCTGCAAACATTGGAGGACAAGACACATTAGTGGTGTTCAGGCTCGAATCAGAGAAATATTCGAGAGCTGTCTGCGTCAGTTGGCAGCCCACAATTTGAATCTCGCGTTGTCGAGTGGATTACCCATCCCATGCATGTGTAACAGCTTCGTAAAAAACACTCAAAGACACCATAGATGTTTTTATGCTTGATGAGAAGAAATGGACAAACACACATACTGAGATGGTTCCGGTACACAATGTTAATGCATAGAAACAGAGGAGTCGAGTGGTAAAAAATGTTCCGATTTCACGTTATGATTAAAATGACAGCCTTACAGTGGCGACGATTTAAGGGATAGTTGCTCCCCATTTTTTTGCCTCAATATTATGCCCTGTTAATGTTAAGCCTTGTCTACCAAGAGAAAATAAACTTTCCTTGCACCCCCCCCCCCCGTTTTGAACCCAATGGACATTTCCACTTTGACATGAAAAACGTTTTAAATCCATTCATTTTACAGATAATGACACAAACATGAGATGTGCAAAATATCTCGGCGATATTTGTTTCGGTTCTCGAGAAACACGCCTTCAAACACCGCTGAAATTCACCTACTACGTCACGCATTTGAAAACGTCCTCTCCACAGACAGGAGGTCCTCTGACGTCATCACTTAGAAATGCGTGGAAGGCGGGGCTTCTGCTCGTCCCGTCAACTTAGCATGAGCCGCGGAAGCGACAGAAAATCCACTTGTTACTGTGTAAAACAAGTATCTTACAACTTCCAGTGCAAAAATCTGTGCTCCATTTCTTGGAGATGAATTATGCCCTAGCAGTATAGTAGTATTTACAATAATTCAGCCACTCGGTAGGGGGTTTTCCCATTAGGGTGACAAAGCAAAACTTGTAACAGTCAATGGCTGAACACGTGAACAGCCTTGTTCATTGCGAATACATAGGTTAGTTCTGACTGGCAAAAACTTAATGTTATAGGAATGCCTTTTCTGGAATTACAATTATTTTCGTCATAATATTTTCTTCACAAATTTTAAGATAATACTTTTAGAACACACTGGTTTACACGCCAATTTCTGCAATATAAGAGGTGATACGGTATAAAAAGGTAGGGTGAGTTTTTAAATTTCCTGCAGTAAATGACAGTTTTCTTCAGTTAATATATATTGCAAATTTTTGTATTTAGCCTACTTTTACGTCGCTTTTCCGTTCACTTTGTTTAACCGCAACGATGAGAACGCATGGTTAATTTATTATGTATCATCTCTAACATCACATTTCTTCCCACTTTTGGCTAATCGCAACAATGAAGATGAATGACTACAAGCAGTATTCGAAGTCGGGGTGCAGGAGTACACCCCCCCCTCCCCCGCACACACACACTACCACCAACTGCACAATCTAAGTATCACCCAACCTGCCACGATAAGACACGAACTTTTTCTTCTGTCCCATCTCATTTCGAAATCATTCACTTGTCCCATCTCCTTTTATGAGACGAGACGGAACATGCCTCGTCTCGTGAACAACACTAACATTAACAATAGAAGCATCCCCCTAGCTGTCCCCAAAGTCTCGAGCAAACATCCTCCCATGTAACAATTTCCAGTTCAATGAAATGTCACTCACAAGGAAACAGTCATGCCAGGTCGAGTCAAACCTGGAACATGCGACTTCCTCAGATAAATCATGAATTTTGTGTATAATAATTACAACGCCAGTTCATTCCTGGTAATTCTGAATCTGCGGTTTGGTTTGCATATATAAGCAGGATAATATTAGTTTTCGAGGGCTGTACCGTCGAAACGAGGAGTCTCAAATATATATATATATATATATATATATATATATATATATAAATATATATATATATATATATATATATATATATTAAAAAATGTTTTTTTTTGTATTTATAATGATAAGCCTTTGCATACGTTGTTAATTCTATATTTTTCTAGACTTGAGACGAGAACGAGAATTGCCCTCCAAAACCGAGACGGATGTTTATAAATTGAGACGAGACTGTCAATGAGACATTTACAAATAAACACGAGGCAGACATTTACAACTCTCAACGAGAACGAGACCAAGGCTGCCACGTCTCGTCTCGATAGGATCCTTAGTGCTGAAGTTGTGAACCAACCAATTAATGCGTTCGGGGTAACGAGATGAGGCGGCTTTTTTCGCATTACAAAATTCAAAATAATTATATCGTACCATTTCAGTATGGGATATTGTTATACACATGAGCGTATATATAGTTCACGGGGGGGGGGGGGGGAGAGATGGATCAACTTTTGGTAATGATTAGGGTTGCTTTATTTCGTAAGTGAAAATCCAGGACGATGCTGGCCGGAAGCTTGTTGGGGAGCAGGGGAGGGGGTGCTGGACCCAACAAAGTTGTGTGTATGTAGTCACACTACTTATTAGTATTGATACTTTTCTGTTCATCTTGTGTCCCTACGTTTTTAAGAGCCAAATTTCTTTAATATGATTCGAGGGGGAAAAAATAACTGATTTCACAGTCTCAATGTAGTTTCTTATCGCAGAAATTCCGAAACTATCAGGAAATTGCAGATATTGGTCTGCAGTCCCATCTGGTGTGTGGGATTACGAAATTTCCTTCCCATACGTATCCCGTCCTATACGTCTCTAATTTAAGAGAATGAAATAAGTCCGAAGGAATTTTTTATGAAGAAGCGGATAACAAGGAAACTGGTAATTTTAGTGAACCAAAAAAAGGGGGGTTGGACCCGTTGAATCCGCCTTAAATACGCCCATGGTTATACACATTATTTCCTTGTAATAATTATACATAAACTAAGTATAGATATGTACTGTGCAACTAATGTAATCTGCACAAAAATATTTGATCATAATTTGCGCAACAGTAATGGAACACAAACTGAAATTGCTTTATGGAAAAGAAAGTTAAATAGGCTTCATAAATAAAGTGAAGAATGTGAAAATTCATATTTTGCACTACATAGGTTACGGTAAATAACGATAAATATAAGTTTAAAACATATTTTTGAGTGTCGTGTCAGCAACCAATTTTATAAGCAATATTTTTCGCATGGCCTGAGAACACACACGCAGCTGAACCATTTCATTTATCTTGCACGTGAGCAGCAGGGATATTTCATAGAAGATTGATCATTACAAAGCATAGCTTTCCTTTCTCCTATCGCCCATCTTCCATTATCTAAATCCGTACAGATTTGTAAAACTGCTGCACGTGTTCGTTCACCGTGAGCTACCCATCCGAAACTGGACGCTCGAAGCAGACGACAAACCAGCCCTCCCTAAGGAGTGACGTAGTAACATGGCGGCGGCGTGTTTTCAGCGCAACGCTAACCTCGCAACTTTGGAAGTCTCGTTTCTGCCTTAAACTGGACGCAGAGAAACGCGAGAACTTGCAGGGGACATTTTTCCAGGGTGTAGTTTTTAAAATTATTGTAAAAAAAATTGAGTGGAAATGTCCATTGCCACCACTGGTCTTAAACATACAATTGTGAGGTTCTTACTATACCCCTTAAAAAAATTGGTGTTGAGCCCCCCCCGAAAGGAATTCCTGGATACGTGCCTGACGCACATATTGTACAACGTGTAAATGGTTGTGTAAATACGGAGAACATAAGTACTGCAGAAAATTTTACCCTGTGTTCTTTAGAGGATTTACAAACAAATTATGAGAAACCAATCCCCTATCTGTCCTATAGGAGATAGACTGGGGGGACCTGAAAGCCTGGGCTTTCAACCATTGCAGCGGGGGGCGAGGGGACAAGGGAGGTAGAGGTAGAAATCTTCCTTTTCCTTGGGCCGGCCGTTTATACCTGGAAACTGGTCTGGCGGAAGAAGAGCGAGCTAGGGTATTCAGCCAGCTTTGCCCGCGGAGAACACCGATAGACGAGAAGAGCGTGGGAAAGAAGGTGTTGCATATGAGCTGTGGTGGCTTTAACAAGACAATAAATATTGTGATTTGAAAATAATTAGAGATGTGAGATTGATTGATCTATCTCTGCTAGACTAGCTACTCCTCAGTGCACGTCACTGGGATCCAGTCTCAATTAGCTTATCTGTGCATAATGTGGACTCTAAACAAAAACTAAGAAAGACGCCTAGTTGGAAGGATGGGAACATCCTGCTCCTCCATTCCCCATACTGCTCCTCCATTCCTCATACTGCTCATTATTATTCATCATTGTTCCTAACTCTCACAATTAGCCAAAAGTGACAGAAAGCGACTCTTAGATAAGAGAAATACGAAATAAATAATTCATCCTCATTGTCATGATTAGCAAAAGTTACAGAAAAGCGACAAAAAAGTAGGGAAATACATAAATTTTGAAACTACTGTCTATTAACTAAAGAAAATTGTCTTTTCTGCAGGAAAGTCAATAACTCGTACGTACTTTGTACAGTATCATAAAATATATTCAGGAAAGTGATGTGTAAACCTGAGTGTGTTAAGCGTGTTGTAATTTTTAAAATTTGTGAACAGTAGAATGACAGCATTTTGTTCCTACGCGTCAGCAAAAATTTGATGCGCCTGGTGTTACGTTACATCCGGTTGTAGCGGGCCACGAGTGATTTTATTGTTGAGTCAGCAGAACGTGTCTGATCACGTTGAAGACATCGGAAGCGGTGGGGGGAGGGGGTCAATGGATTTGTCACGTTGTTTCTTGATGTATGCTAACCTAACACGTGCATATGTTTGTGTGTGTGTGTGTGTGGAGGAAATGCGCGCGCAACCATTGCGTATGATGGAAAGACATGAAGAAATGATTTAAAGATGGCGCCGAAGGTGCTTTACCCCGAAAGCTTAGCGGCTAAGGTTATTGTTCTGTAAAACAAGAGGCATCGAGGGGTTCGATTCCTGGTAGAGTCAATATTGATTGATTGATAGATTGAGTTAGTTTTTTAAGTCCGTTTTATGCACGGTAAAACTAATCAGGATTGGATCTACAGTTGAAAAGTGGTGATTCGGACCACTATGTGCCTCCACCGAGTATCGAACCTGGGACCCTTTGATTACAAGGCGACGATGTCAATATTGAATGGTCTCGATTAGCCTGTGTGTAAATAAAAGCAACAAAATGGTTGAGTTCGAAATCGAGTTGGGTTAGTGGTTAATGTTGTCACCTGGCAATGAAGAGGTCGCGGGTTCGATTCTCTAGGTAGTTAAATTAGACCAATTGTTTAGTCCCGCCATTATAGGTCGCGATTAGTCCATCTGTGCATAAATAGTGATTGAATAAAATCAATATGGCGGCCTTGGGTTAGTGGTTAATGTTGTCGCCTGGTAATGAAGAGGTCGCGGGTTCGATTCTCTAGGTAGTTAAATGAGGCCAATTGTTTTGTCCCGCCATTATAGGTCCCGATTAGTCCATCTGTGCATAAATAGTATTTGAATAAAATCAATATGGCGGCCGCGTTTTGTGTTTAGCGGCGGCGGCGGCGCGCGCGGCGCGGGGCGGGGGCGGGGCGGCGCGGGGCGGGGCGGGGCGGGACGGAGCGGGGCGGGGCGGGCGGCGCTGCGCGGCGCGGGCGCGGTGGGTGTTTTTTTTATTCCGCGAGATGTTTCAACCAAGTGGTTGAGGGTTCGATTCCCAATGTTGGTGAAAATTGGATATTCAATTGTATTTGTTTAAAAGTTCCGATTAGCTTTTTGTGCACAAAGAGAAAATGAACTAATTGGAAATAGGATGTTTATGCTGTAATGAAAAGGTCCCCGGGTTCGATTCACAATGTCAAATTGGCTGATAATGATGTTGTTTTTAAAATAAAATAAAAAAGAAGTGTGTTGAGTCCCCATTAGTATTTATGCAGGAACAGATATTAAAAATCAAAACAAAATGGCTGTGACTGGTGTTTAGTATTCGAAAGGTTCCAGGTTCGAGTTCCTTAGTATAATTTTTTTTTTTTAGTTTACAGAATTAGTCCCCATTTATTGCGTTTTGGCGAACACGTCCTCCCCCTTTGTGGCATTTGGACATGTTGGAGATATACATAGAAATTGTTGTCAAAGTGGCTAATAATGATTTTCTGTTTAAATAAAAAAGAAGTGTGTTATCAGTCCCGATTAGCACGAACAGATATTCAAAAAGCAAAACAAAATAGCTGATATTGTTGTTTAGTATTCAAAAGGTTTTGGGTTCCAATGCTGGCAAATTTGCAGAATAACATTGATTTGTTTAAAAAGTGAGTTACTATTCCCGATTATTTTTGATACACAAATAGAAAATGGGGTGATTTTGGAGTTTTGCAACCAAGGGGCTAATGTTGGCGTTTTTTAACGCAGTCCCGATTAACCGTAATGCATAAAGCTGTTTCAACGAATATCGAACCTGGAACCTTTTGATTACAATGCAAAGACTTTACCACTAATGTATGCTATGTTTTAAAACCAAAAATAAATAATAGTATCGAATTTTTAAAAAAATGCGTTACCAGTCTCGATTAGCCATTATGCACAAACAGATGTGTTTTGAAACCAAAGGGGGGGTCGAGGGTTCGATTACAACTGGGTATGTGTGTTGAGGAAACTAAAGGTCAACAGGCATGGAAAGTTTTTATTCGCCATCTCAAAATAAGTTTTTGGGCTTGGTACAGGTAGCTTTTTGTAGAAAACCCCACAACGACATCAACGTGGCTACCATCTGTGGGGGCTCTTTTTTTTTAAGTTGGAGAGGGGCACAAAGCCGTTTGTACCATACAGCGTTGCACCGAAGAACCAACTTGTCAACTAGTCACTCACTCCATCATTAAAGTGCACAACATAATATCAAATTTGCACTGATAATAAGCAAAAAATTATAGCGGCTGCATAATTATATTTCAATGACAGCAAATGGTTTCAAATGAATGGTTTTCACTTTTATTTTTTACTAAGTAACAGATTTGGTAATGAAAAGCTTTAACATTTGCATATAATATGAGATTTGTTTTGGTATCCAGTTTGTATGTTGACCAAATCACAGATATACTATTACTAAGGATAGCATTAACTTAATCTAATAAAAATATATTCCACTGCATTACAAAATTAACTCATTCTGTTTTCTGTTTTTTGAATCCATATGGTAAAGTCTCGAAACTTGATGCACATCTTTTTCTTTTGGTATATACCACCTGAAAAACCCTTATTTCCGGCTTACTAACAACGGAATGTGTTTTTGTGCGTACGATTTTGTTCGAGTTGAGTAAAGTTAAAGAGGAGGTGTTGTTGAGAATAGCATTGGTGAGTGATTCGAAATTGATTGTGCTGCTGTTTTTATGGTTTAGACATATGCCTTTCACCTTGCAAACAGTAGTAACATAAGTATTGTCTGGATTTACTACCTCAAATGCATAACTTTTCGGTCCACTGGATGAAAATGCTCTGATATAAGCATTTTTCCCATAGAGTTCTAGTTCATTTGTTAACTCCCCTAGGTAGTCTCCAACAGGCAGATCAACATCACCTGGTCTTTGAATATAAATAACACTATCGGTATCATAGTACAATACATTTTCGCCTAATGTATCCAAATATTCATAAAGCTCTAATCGTGCATGTGTTGTAGTGTATGCTGCAATAACTACATTTACAGTCGATAATGGAAGTGCAGATTCTTCGAGATATTGCCAGTGAACTATCAACATATCTTCATTTATAGGTATAACTTGATGTACTTCAACATTGGGATTTTCTAGTTTATCGAAAAAATCCTTAGGATTATTGATAATACTAACTTGACCAGGGTTTTCTCTCTGTCCAAATTTACCCCAAAATGAATTCAGCATAAGTTTTGCTAAGCTTCGTAATCCAGGACTAGCACATATTCTGTTTTCATCCAACAACACACCCTCCTTTTCAAAATAGTCAGCTATGTATTTTTTTTTTTGGATTCTTCATCAATACACCACAATGGCCAGCCGCTTGCTTCAACTTTTGCTTTGAGAAATGTATTGATGTACTCTGCAAAAACACCACCTGATTTTTTTGCAGGATCATATTGTTCAACATTATATTCCCATACCTCATGTAATTCTAAAATTTTGTATTTCTTTTGAACTGCCTTCTGAACTTCATCCACAACCCAGGTTCCAGTTATAGCTCTTTCCCTAGCAGTATGGTTACATTCCGCCTGGTTTATTTCATCGGCACAAGTTCTACATAGAGGGAAAGTTAATTTTGAATTGGTTCGATATGGTAACACAGGATGGTACAGATCTCTCGGTGGAAGTATTGTTGCTTTGACAAGCCCCTCAAAAGAATAAATATCGGGGCATTCTTCCCCCACATAAATTTTCACCGGATGGCCAACTGGAAACTTTTTAACTTTGCAACAATAAGGGTACAGGCTACATACATCCTTATATTGAATTGTTTCATTTTCTTTCACAGTGTAATGTAGTTTGGTAGCATTAGTTCTACCACCATAAAACGCCTCCCGGGGAATTATGGGGGCTTTAATTGATAACGGATGTTTTTCAACATAATGTTTCATGGTTTTGTTATTTCTCAACTGCTGGTGAAATTCGCACCCCCACATCTCATGGACAATGTAGTTAAGTGCTTTTAATCTGGTAATTTTATTTTCTGTTCTTTCATACCGAAAAGACAAAGTATCATATGGGTCATCATGAAGAGGTTCTGTACGTGAAGTAGGGAAACATTTGACACAACCATGTGTTCTGCATCCTTGATATTCAAATACATGCTCTTCCCCTTTTTGATCTTTAAAATATCCATCTACTTTCAAATTTCCTCCAACTTTTACTTCTGGTCCTCTGGCTGCATGTTGGATTTCGATTTTATGTTTTCTTTCCTCCCATACCAACCATTGAATAGCCTCTATAGACTGAATATCACACCATCTGTATCCGTTTTTAGGAATAATTCCTATATGTTCTGCTTTCAAAAATCTTTTACGGAATACTTTATTACAAGCTGAAGCGATGGTGATGGCTTCCAATAATGGGTTCACTGTTGTTTCTTTTTCAAAAGTGGTCATGAATTTCAAACAGGCAGCACGTAGTACATTAACATCTTCTACACAGTATTTTCTCAACTCCTTCTGCATATCGAAAACTACCCCTGTTTTCTGTTGTTCACTATGCCATTCCAAAAAACTGGTTCTCTGATTCTCCATCATAGAATCAACAGCGTAAAATTCAGTACCAGGGATACATCCGACATATTCTTTATTTTTCAAAGTATTAAAAAAATGAGGAAAATACCCTTTGGACATTGGGAGATCAAATGCTTTCGGTAATTTGTTGAGCGCCATTGGAATAAAGTTGAGAGAATCTATGAAATGGATATTGTGCATCTTCAAAGATAATATTTTGGCTCCATTCATGATCACAGACGGTGTCCATTTCATTTTTTCGATCATAGTTTGCAGTACAAAATGCGAATCATACCCTCTACTATTGTGTGCAATACACACAATATTGTTAATTTTGGTGCGGTGAGCTGAAACAAATTGCAGAAAATTGTAAACAGGTTCTGTACTATCAAAAATGTGCTGTCTTTTTCCGCATACACTGCACCATTGAGACATATCTTTGTTCTCAATGCAATTATAGCATACATTTTGGCACACCAAAAGATTTGGAATATGCAGAAAATTGTTTTCAGTGCCTTCTAGTTTTGTGTCCTGCCTCGATTCAATATCGTAGAAAACAAGCATTGCTTTTTTTGATATAAGAGAAGATATTTGTTTGCTATAAATTTTTTGGATGTGACATAGATGTTGAGATGGTACCATATTTTTACAGCTGACACAGAATTTCTCTCCACATATATGAGGATTTCTGTTTGTACGGATAGCATACGCTTTCAGGCATTTTTCACAACATTTTACTGTCTGACAAAGAGAGTTTTTTCTATTGTAACATGTTTTATGATTATTGTAACATTTTTGACCATAGAAAAATCTGTTACAATCAGTGCACTTTATTTTGGTTTCTGAAACAGTACATTTGGGCTTTTCTTGGCATTGTGAACAAACAGCTGTACAGGATCCTAGATGTCTAGAAACATGATCATATTTTTTATGGCAAGTTTCACAATAGAAATTAGCGGAGAATGCAGCTGTAAGAGATGTTATAACATTAAAATGGTTGTTTATGTACACCAAATTTAAAGTTTCGCGCCTAGGTAATAAAGGACCTTCATATATCACATCACTCCCGGAAAATCCATTATATACGGTAATCTTGAAATCAGATAAATAGTCGTGAAATTTTTGAATTTCGGTAGTTCCTCCACCACCATTCAAATTTTCCCCAGCTTCTCTGCACAGTTTATCCACTTCGTCTTCCATAACACATTTATGTTTTCTAACATACTGATAACGTTTTTTAGGTTCATTTTTGTAAACATTAATACCTCTTGCCACAACCAACGCATAAGCCAAACACCTGCTATCGGAATTTTTAATAGTTATAATTCCTTTTTTTAGTTTACAGAATTGTTCCCCATTCATTGCATTTTGGCGAACACGTCCTCCCCCTCGTGGCATTTGGACATGATGGAGATATACATATCGCAGAAATTCCGAAACTATCAGGAAATTGCAGACATTTGGTCTGCAGTCCCATCTGGTGTGTGGAATTAGGTAGTTTCCTTCCCATCCGTATCCCGTCCTACGTCTCTAATTTAAGAGAATAAAATAAGTCCGAAGAAATGTTTATGAAGAAGCGGATAGAACAGGTAATCTGATAAGTTTACTGAACCAAAGGGGGGGTGGACCCGTTGAACCCCCCCCCCTTAAATACGCCCTTGGTTATACACATTGTTTCCTTGTAATAATTATACATAAACTAAGTATTAATATGTACTTTGCAACTGATGTAATCTTCTCAGTGTATTTTTTCTTAATTGCCCAAAAATATTTGATCATGACTTGCGCAACAGAAATGAAACACAAACTGAAATTGCTTTATGGAAAATAAAGTAAAATAGGCTTTATAAATAAAGTGAAGAATGTGAAAATTCTTATTTTGCACTACGTAGGTTACGGTAAATATAAGTTTAATATATATATATATATATATATTGTTGAAAGTTTGGTCAGCAACCAATTTTACAAGCAATATTTTTCGCATGACCTGAGAACACGCACGCAGCAGAACCCTTTCATTTATCTTGCACGTGAGCAGCAGGGATATTTCATGGAAGAATGATCATTACAAAGCATAGCTTTCCTTTCCACTATCGCTCCTTCTTCTATTATTTAAATCTGTACAGATTTGTAAAACTGCTGCACATGTTCGCTCACCGTAGGCTATCCGCAGTAAACTGAGTGGAAAGGAGTGGAAATGTCCATTCAACAACAAAAGTTACAGGAAACCCACTCAACCACCTCGCACAGTGGCGCAGGAACGGGGGGGGGGGTACAGGGGTACATTAAACCCCCCTAAATTTTTTAAGGGGGGTCTGTACCCCCTAAATCCGTAAATCGAGTTGTACCCCCTGTACCCCCCTTGCTAATTTGACAGCAGACGCAAGGTGAAAGAACCTACTTTAAGTTCACCCAATAAAAAAAGTGTATATTGTTTATAACTTATAGACCTAAACATTATCTTCCTTACCACAGAAATTCAAACCATTCTAAACTTATTCTACTACATTGTGGTTGCTACTAGTTAGTTCATTGACCTAAGTTCTTCGAAACCTCTTTAAGGTGATGAAATTGTTTAAAGTGTATGTGGAACGATGGAATCAGATTTGCTCTCAGACAATCACGCTGCAGACGAATGCTCCCTTGCGTTAGGGGGGGGGGTACACTTTTCTAAAGTAGTGGTCTAGTCATTCGAAGATAAGATACAAATCTTCATCAGAAGGGTATATGATCCCATTTTCTTTTGAATATTTAAAATGGAATTTTCCAAAACGAAATACTTACACGAACGAGACGAGACACTACAGACCAACTTGGGGGTACAATGTACTGCTGTACCTCACCCATATTTTTCATAAATTTGTAAGAGGGTGAGATAGGAAAACTATACTTAAACCTACTATATATTAAGAGATTTTGAAAATAGAGTTCCGATTAGCCTATCTGAATATGAAGTGAATCTAGAATAAGTTTTAATAACTTCTGAGTGAAAACCGAAACAAAAATAAACACAAACATGAACGAGAAGGTCCTCGCCACGCAGGAGACAAGATGAGGCTGTGATAATTCTCGACTCATCGCATCGCGATATTATTCCTAGGTGAAATAAAACTTTTGCTAGACATTTAAACAGGGTTCAATTTACGATATTATCAGATGAGGGGGATGGAATTATTTTTACCTATGTATTAAGTATACTTATAAAGGATATTAATTACTTAAAATCTAATTTTGGTATCGAATGCAACACAAACACAACCCCATTTTAAGTTATACCCTAAAGTTAAACTGTAAGAAAATTACATTAGTCAGATGAATGCACGAGATAAATTCAACTCACTGCAGGTTCTATTGGTAGATTTTGGATTGGATTCGCAAGGTCTTTGAGTGAGATGGGAATGTTTGATTGATTTATTTGGTTTATTTTACTTCGCATTTCTGCCACTTTTGGCTAATCGCAAAGATGAGGATGGGTGATGATATGATGGAATTGATGAACACTCGCATGCCCAACCTGGGACCTCTGGCGTCAAAGCGCGCTATGCTAACCCCTCCGCTACGGAGGCCGGCGAGGTGGGAATGTGTTTTGGATTTTCTTTGTAGATGCGAAAATCTTTAACTGTGATGCACACATGCTTTTGCTAACATTAAAGTTTACCTTTTCACATAAACGAGAAATTGACATGTCACCCTAAAACACATGCATGTATCTAGTAGAATGACAGCACTATGTTCCTACGCGTCAGCAAAAATTTGATGCGCCTGGTGTTATGTTACATCCGGTGTAGCGGGGTACGAGCGATTTTATTGTTGAGTCAGCAGAACGTGTCTGATCACGTTGAAGGCATCGGAAGCGGTGGGGGGAGGGGGTCAATGGATTTGTCACGTTGTTTCTTGATGTATGCTAACCTAACACGTGCGTATGTTTGTGTGTGTGTGGAGGAAATGCGCGCGCAACCATTGCGTATGATTCAAAGACATGAAGAAATGATTTAAAGATGGCGCCGAAGGTGCTTTACCCCGAAAGCTTAGCGGCTAAGGTTATTGTTCTGTAAAACAAGAGGCATCGAGGGTTCGATTCCTGGTAGAGTCAATATTGATTGATTGATAGATTGAGTTAGTTTTTTTAAGTCCGTTTTATGCACGGTAAAACTAATCAGGATTGGAGCTACAGTTGAAAAGTGGTGATTCGGACCACTATGTGCCTCCACCGAGTATCGAACCTGGGACCCTTTGATTACAAGGCGACGATATCAATATTGAATGGTCTCGATTAGCCAGTGTGTAAATAAAGGCAACAAAATGGTTGAGTTCGAAAATCGAGTTGGGTTAGTGGTTAATGTTGTCACCTGGCAATGAAGAGGTCGCGGGTTCGATTCTCTAGGTAGTTAAATTAGACCAATTGTTTAGTCCCGCCATTATAGGTCGCGATTAGTCCATCTGTGCATAAATAGTGATTGAATAAAATCAATATGGCGGCCTTGGGATAGTGGTTAATGTTGTCGCCTGGTAATGAAGAGGTCGCGGGTTCGATTCTCTAGGTAGTTAAATGAGGCCAATTGTTTTGTCCCGCCATTATAGGTCCCGATTAGTCCATCTGTGCATAAATAGTATTTGAATAAAATCAATATGGCGGCCGCGTTTTGTGTTTAGCGGCGGCGGCGGCGGCGCGGCGCGGCGCGGGCGTGGTGGGTGTTTTTTTATTCCGCGAGATGTTTCAACCAAGTGGTTGAGGGTTCGATTCCCAATGTTGGTAAAAATTGGATATTCAATTGTATTTGTTTAAAAGTTCCGATTAGCTTTTTGTGCACAAAGAGAAAATGAACTAATTGGAAATAGGATGTTTATGCTGTAATGAAAAGGTCCCGGGTTCGATTCACAATGTCAAATTGGCTGATAATGATGTTTTTTTTTTTAAAAAAAAAAAAAAAGAAGTGTGTTGAGTCCGCATTAGTATTTAGGCAGGAACAGATATTAAAATTCAAAACAAAATGCCTTTTGATTACAACGCAAAGACTTTACCGCTAATGTATAAAGATAAATTAGAATCTGTTGTTTTGCCGTGTGGGGCCCCAGTACCGATTAGCTTAAATGCATAAAGAGTAGATAAAATAAGCAAGATGGCCGTCACTATTGTTTTGTGATCAAAGAGGAGTCACAGGTTCGATTCAATCAAAGGAGGCAAGATTCTATGTTTCAATTCCATGTAAAAGTCTAAAGTTATGTTTCGATTAACCTCAATGCATAAAGAGGAATTAAACAAAAACAAGCAAAATGGCGACAGATGTGATAAAAGAAAAATTGAATTAGTTTTTTATAGTGACAAGAAAAAATAGCGAATCATTGTTAGAAATAGAATGAAAATAAAGATACTTGCCTTTGCGTGTCCAGCGCTGTGCAGAAAAGCTCTCATGCTTTATCTCCGACAAGTCCACAATACACATTTTTTTTATTGTATAGTTAATTATTAATGTTGTTATTAACACAGATTCTTACCAGTGTGAAGAAAAGCTCTCATGCTTTATCTCCGACAAATCCACAATACACACTTTTTCATTATATAGTTAATTATTAATGTTGTTATTAACACCGAGTTTTACCAGTGTGAAGAAAAGCTCTCATGCTTTATCTTCGACAAGTCCACAATACACACTTTTTCATTATATAGTTAATTATTAATGTTGTTATTAACGATTGTTACCAGTAAAAATATAAACCATGAGGATTTTTAAAGGGGGTGATAAGTGAAAAAAAGCCAAGACATATATTTTATCCCTGTTTATTACCAATATTTACAAAATTCAAAAGAGCCGCACACACACACACACACACACACACACACACATACATATGTAAAATGTTTATATTGTGTCACCAGTTTATCAGCATGTTATTTAACAAGTTTTTATTCTTCAAGTTTGTTCACTCACCCACATAAGGAATTGTGTCACTATCATATCCATTTTCTGCTGCAACCACTGAATTAAAATGTTTCACTATTTTTTCCACAAGCATGTTCTCGCAAAAAACAAACACTTCTTTGGAAAGTTTTTTTTCCGTCGATGTTTTGTATAGACAAAGGCTCAGGTTTTGTACATCCATGTAGATGGGAAAGCACAAACTTCTCCTTATTACATGCATGGACAGGGGAAATATCTGTGCAACCGAAACATTGTTCGCGAAGGTCGAGAATACAAGATTCCACACAGTTTCCAAAATATGATTTCAGATACGGCGACACTGTTTCACACATAACTTTCGCATGCTCGATGCACACAAATATCTTCATAAAGTTCCGCCACGAACTTTCTGCGATGAACACTATCTCCAGGGAACCGTAAGCTGGTTTCTTCCTTATAATGATCTGACGGCGATTGTACAGTGTGGTTATCAGCAATTCATGTTGCTCACTTAGTGGGTAGGAAACACGAGGCTGCTCACCTGGAATAGCGATGTAATTGTCGATTACTGGAAACAATTCCTGAAGAGCGTGCCACTCCTGCAACTGTAGTTCAACACCGGCCGCCCCGCTTCTGTGTAGCCTGACCACAGGTTGGAAATCCAGATGAGAGGAAAGTCCGATTGAGATAACTTTTGTTTTCGAAGCATTCAAATAGTAGACGTGATCAAATAATATCGACTGGCGTATAAGACTAGTTACTTGTTTTTGTTCTTCAGGTAAATGCTGATCGCTCTCTTTCTGAAGAACCCCCTTGAAATTAGTGTACGGTTGAAATATTTTTTTCAGCGGCATCGAAATAGAGGATTCCATGACTAAGAACTGCGAGATACTGCATGTCGCAGCGTGCAGGTATACATTTCAAGAAATGCGTGGGTGTGTTTTTGAGACGCATGCGCGCGTAGCAAACCAAGCATGTGCTGGACAAAAAAGGTGGAGGGGGGCGGGGCATTACAAAGATCAATGGTGAGAGAAAAATCAGCAGAATATCATAAACGTCATATTGAGGAAATATTGGATAACAAATATTAATTAATTTAATTAAAGCATCAACCGCATTGTCGATCTGAAATTAGGTTTATAGACAGGGGGCAAAATGGAAAATATCGACGATGTTCTAGTATTGGATTGTTTCTGTGTTTCCATCGGTATAATCCTCCACCACATTTGAAGCATACTGTTTTATCCTCTTTTTGAATGTAAAATAATCCTGCTTCGGACAGAGCTTCTACAAACGGGAATTCTTTTGATTGCCAGTTTCTGAAAGAGGACAATCTAGCATTGAAAGATCCCATCTCTGGATATTGCGTCATTGTTCTGTAAAGACACAAAACAAGATAAATATTATAAGTAAGCTGTTGTAAACTGTAACGCTACAAAATTATTAATATACTATTAGGACTATATGTAACTTGTATAAAATTTCAAACAGTATTTACTGTCAATATTTTCTAGTATACGTACCGAGTATTATAAATTTAATTTACGAGTCAGCAAATAAGTTGTTATAATATTGTCGTTTTTTATCGGTACTGGGAATAAAATTTGAAATTTATGCATGGGTTTACCAGAGGCTCTATGGAATAAATACAGAAAACAGTAATGCCCACAGTACACAGACCCGTAACTTTGTATCTGATGAGTGTTGTACGTATAGAATTTAGAGTTATTTTCCAAAAATCGCAAATGGTTATGCACATGTGGAGGTTTTCCGTAACTATCAAAAAATTCCCCCCGGGAGTTACTGTCTATGTAAATTGCTACCCAGTGCTTCCCGGGGCTATCTTTGGGATCTGTATTTACAATCAACGCTGCTGGTAGTTCCATATGTACAGGTAATTCATTAGCTGCAAAAACCCCAACATGATGATTGTCAAAGGCTCTATTTGATATTAACCCGCGAAGCAAATTTAAAATCGACAGCATTGCTGGACACTAAATAGTAATATTGTGCAACTCACCTTGTTATACAATTAATCCAGATGAATATCTCTTTGATTATTAATTTCCATGAGAGCGTCAAATTCAGAGTAGATAACACAAGTCACAGTAGATTCCAAAGCCGATTTGAAGTGGACTTCCAAACTAACAGCCCCTTGCCGTTGAAGACTGCAGTGGGATATGGCACTTGCAGCTGCGTCTGGTGTTATATCGAAAACAAGTAATGCGTATCCCTGGGGGTATTCCTCACGCGATATATTGTTTCCTTCATCCATATAGTGTATCCCTGTTCCAGAGAATAATGTGTGATATGCTGTTATGTACTTGTTGTTTTCAAAGTCTGGTTGAAGTGGTTTGCCGGGAATTTGGACTCCATCAACATATAAAGTAAAGAAGTTGTAATTGAAATGTTGAAAATTGAATGGGTTTGTAGACAGTGTGCCGTTGAATGCATCGTTGGTAACAAACCCCACAACTAACCGTTTCGGAAGACGTCCAAGTATCACATTGTCAATTGTTTTTGAAACAATATATTTTGGAATAGTTACAGCTTTAAGTTGTACTCTTGTTAGAGGGTATTTTGCTGTATGTTTTTGCAATATGCGATTGTGACTAAGTTTGATGGATGAACTGACCGATACTTTTCTCACATATAGTGTAGCATCCAGAATTTCCACTTTGCCTTCACTGTCATCTAATCCCATCAAGCAGAAAGTGTTTTTCGAAGGAATCAGTTTTACTCGCATTTCCACTCCATTGATCAAAAATTTCTCTTGATTGAAAATATCAGAATGCAAGTAACCAAACATATCAAATGTTTTACTCTGTTTTGTTAGTTGGTTACGTTTTGTAAAGCCTTTGTTGTCTTCCGAAACGTTATCAAAAGCGCCTGCTGTATCCTTGTACCACAATGCACTTTGGAGATGAGATGATTTTGCAGATATGTCATAGTTCAGTGCTTTTTCAAAATAAGACCTGTATGGGTGCATGTGAGATGGAAACGAGATGAGTTTGTTATTTAAGTAGATTTGTACTTCGCTGAACATTGCATTGAGAAAATCATTGACAGGTCCAATTGTTTTATCTGTGGGTAGCAATAACTGACCATTCGCTTTTACAATTCTGGCATCTATATTCAACATTGTGTGTGCTAAATCCATATAATCATCACCATGTCCAGGTATTACAAACTCGGTGGGGGCATTATCTGCCAGAGAACTAACAGGTTTGTATCCGATGGTGTGGTGTTCTAAGATGCTTGTCTGAGTAGGTTTTACCGAGAAAATATCCAATTCACTTTTAAAACACTCACATGATTTCTCCCTAATTAGCGCCATATCTAATCAAAAATATCTGATGTTATTTGAATTTTCTTACGGTTGCGTTTGGTTGTTTTCTTGGTGTTTGTATTGGCACTGGATCTCTTCTTTCTCTGAGCGATCCTTCCAGTTCGCTGTCCCGAAGCCGAGTGATTCCTTTTGAAATGTTTATGCCCCTGATAACCTGAACCAATCATTTCCTTGAGCTTTGTTTCAGCTTTTCTTTTAAGATTTGATCTGGCATCCGAAATTCTGGATTGTAGTGACTGTTTTAGGGGTGTTTTGTCTACAACATCACCTAACACATTTACCCCTGTTTTTAACATTTCTTTCCCTACAGCTTTCGCTCCTTTTTTGATAAGAGGCAAAGCTGACCGAAAAAGTCCTCCAAGAAAACTTCCAATGCCATGTCCTTTTTGATAGGCAGCACCGTGATATATGTTACCTACACCAGATCCAGCTTGTTGATGGTAGTATTGAAAATATGGGTCATTCATAATCAGAGCTTTTCACCACAACGTCTAAAATGAAGTTTCAAACACACTAGTCCGAAGGAGAATGGGATGTGTGCACCAGTGCTATCCCTTAAGTCAATTTCTATTTGTTCGAAATTATGTTTCTGCACTGGGATGTAATGTGGTGAATCGAAAATTTACACACCATCACTTCCAAAAGTATGTTCCATAGGATTAATGTTTATAATACGTAATAGAGGGGCGACAGCATCTCCCACCATATGTGATTCCGCAATATCTGTGTAAATATACATCTGGGAAGGAATTTCTCTCACAACATTTGGAGGCGAGCGTCCAATTTTTACTTCTGATAGATCATCGGTCGGTTTAAAACCTAATATCCGTGCCAGTTGAGGTGACAATCGTACATTTATGTTTCTCTGCTTGGTAGATATATCAACAGTCACATGTTTGTACGCAGGATGATTTCGGAGACTAAAATTTAATGTTTCAGAATATTTATTGATTTCTGCAACAATGCTGTTTATAGATGCGTAATAGCCTTCGGATATTCGAAGTTCGTTCCATTTGACATCATCCATAGATTTATATTGAATATAGTTGTTAAATCTTGTAATGTTTAGTATTGAATAAGGATAATGCACTTCTACCAATGCCATCTCCCATTTGTTGGTGTCCAACTCCACACGGTTCTGAAGCTTTGTGGTGTAATTAGTTAGAGTATTACTTGGGAAATATTTCATGGAACTGTTACTAGGCAAAGTAAGGTAGAAAGCGTTTGCTTTTCTCATGATGTGTTATGAAGGTTATTTGTACCACTGATGAGAATACCTACAAAAATTTATGCCTCTCTCTCTCTTTTTTTGACTCCAAAAACGATGCGCTAATCCAACTGTCAAATAATCTGGAGTAACCTTTCCAATGAACTAACAACTTTTTACTGGCTCCTTTACCTTTGGTCGCAAGGATTTTTATCAATTTCATGCATATCCGGTAAGCGGACCAATTGCAACTCTTCCGTATAAAATGTTCCATCGATTTTATGTCCTTGTAGATCTTTTAATTCATACACTTGAGGATTTCTTTTCAAAATACGTTCCACCACAAATATTTCTCTTGTCCAATTTTCCATGTAACCTTTGTCAAAGCGTTTTTTGGTTTTTGTTATTCTCACTGTATCTCCTATTTTGAATGGCGTCTTCAATGACAATAGTGGAGATGAATCAGATTTGAGTTTTTTGTCATACATATTGTGCCATACTTTCAAAACCTTCTCAGGAGTAACATCTGCTGGTGCCATTTTAATACTCGAGTGAATTTTATGATTATAAGCTTTCAAAAGCTTTGGGAGTACATTAACATAACAGCTGGTTCTTTGCTTAGTAAAATACTTCCACATGCGTTCCTTTAAAGTTCTGTTGAATCTTTCAACAATACTAGCTTTAATATCAGGATTCTTTGTTGTAAAATAAATTACATTTTGTTTTTTGAGATATTCCTGCACAATACTGTTGGTAAACTCACGGCCTTTGTCAGTTTGTAATTTCAAAGGTTTTCTTTTGCTTTGTTTGAAAATTTGCTGGAAAGCCTTTTTTATACATACACCAGTTTTATTTTTTACAGGGACAGCCCAAACATGCCTGCTAAAAATATCGATAACTGTGAGTATATATCTGTACCCTTTGTTGTGATTCCGCAAACTCTGCATGTCATTCAAGTCAGCCTGCCATTGGTCATCGATATTATGCACAAAATAAAAGTTTCTCGGAAATCGACGCTTTACAGGTCTATGCAAAGTGTATGCAGTTTGCTTTGTCAACCAATGTTTGATTGTTGACAATGGTATGGATTTTTTTACAGCTTTCCATAGTGTTGAAGCTGTAGAATAGGATGCTGGATGAGATGGATTGTACCAGATATTCTCTAATATTTTTTCGCTCATGGTTTGTATCTTGACCAAGCTGGAACAGTACGTTTACGTTTGTGCCCTGGAAATGATGATACAAAAGAAATTGGTTCCTTTTCTTCTTCTTCTTCTGCTTCTGTTAATTCTTGTGCCTCTTCTTGGTTAGCTCCGGACAGCGGAACATGGCGTCCGGGGTTGCCAAAAACATTCTGTTGAATAAACTCCTGTCTCCGGGGGTTACCTATATATTCTTGAGGAATATTAGATAACGCCAGAGCTCTATTGAATAGTTGCCACCCAACAGGATTGCTTGTTTTTCGTGGTCGAATTATATCCGATACTAGATCGACAATATTTGAGCCTTCAATTTTATTATTGTTAATAAAAACTGCCCCATATTTATCCCAATCAATATTACTATTATGTGAAAGACGTTCATACAACAGTTCGGCTTTTCTACGATACATGCTAGGTGTAGCAGCTAGAATTTCTTCTTTCATATCAGTCAACTTCTCAGTAGATTCTGTAATCGGTAGCGACACAGGTTCTCTTTGTTTTCGAGTAATAGACAGAAATTTTTGGAGCACAATACTGTAACGATTCCATTTTTCATCATCCGAAAGACCTTTGAGATTCAAAATTACTTGCATATCCTGATCCAATTGCGATAAGGATGTAGACGGTGCAGACATAACAGGATGTCTCATGTTATCCATAAATTCTTGAGGTATTATAACCATTTTTTTGGCATGCTCCATGTTCAGATTTTTTTTCACTTAAATAAACTTGATAACACACCTCCTATTAAAGGGGCTAATAACGCAGGTAAAAATCCTCCGTGTTGCACTAGTATCTGTTTCTTCTGCTTTGTAGAGTGTCCTTTGGCAGAGAGATTACGTATCACCTTCTTGTACCGGCTCAATCTTGTTTTCTGAGGTGTTGAAAGAGGAACATTCCCTTTTAGAACATTGTAAAAACACTCACAGATTGAATTAACTAAGGAAGAATCAGCAGCTTGTAATATCGCTGTGCGAAGAGCTGGTTTAGCATCCGACAAAACTTGGAGCACTTTAGCGTGTTTCACTCTTGGAGCCATGATGACAGAATAAACGACTAGTGATTATGCTTGCTTTTTTTGTAGGAATATATACATAATTGATATCATCGTCGGGAAATATCCGCGACCGAAAACGTACTTCTTCCGGAGTGTTCTGCTTCAGATCAAACAGCAAATATCCATGGGGTTCAGCGGTGGCATTGTAATATGCATCTTTTATAAAATTTTGATTCTCCGGGTATACTTGTCTAGATAAATAATTAATTTGGGCTCTGTCTCTTGGATTTTTGAAGCATACAATATAATGACTATTTAAAGATATATCCCTATTCCCTTTTCCCTGATGGAATAGATTTTGAGTGATAAAGAAAAGACTAATATCACGATGATGACACCCTTTTGTAAATAAATCTGTGACTCTTTGATCGCATTCCCTCATCTGATCATCGATAATAATAAGATGAGGTCCAGAATTTGGCACAAATTGGTCAATATTAGACATTCCTTCCCGAAATTGTACAAAACCAGGGAAATCATTGTATGCAGATTGCCATTCCCCGTAGCACACCAAAATATTGTTGAATTTTACATTTACCATTTGGGGTAAACACTGGAGAAAATGCTTCACAAAATATGTCTTTCCACATCCTGATGGACCAGCCAATATTGCAGAGAACGGGTGTTTCCACAAGCACTCCATTTCTCAAACTGTGAAGAATGTTTTAAATTACATATAATATAAAAGTCGAATGTTATGAATATTTTTCTAGTTGTTAGATTTTACTGATATGTTGTATCTTCAAATTACATATATATATATTATATTGTATTGTATATGTAACGACCCTGCGAGGTCGCCACATTTAACAGCCCTGCGAAGTCGCAGTATTGTGTTTGTTGGGAAGGTATGGATGAATAATGCATGCTAAATGTTTAAAATGTGTTAACGGATCCACCTCTACGGTTATTACTTTCGCTTATTTTTATTTGACCCTACGTGGTCGCTGTATTCTGTGAATGTTAACGGGTCCACCTCTACGTGGAGGAACTTGGCTGATTATTAGACCTTGCGTGGTCGTTGTTTTTTTTGGTAAATGTTATCAAATATTGTGACATGAGAATTAAAGGTTAAAAACCTGAAAAGTGGAATGTGAAATGAAAAAAAAATTGAAAATTAGCTCAGCGAGAAGCACTCTTTGAAATCAGTAAGTACTAGGCAGAAAGGCCTGGAGTTCAAATTCTGAGTACAGTGTGAAGGTTTATGACATGAGATTGTTAGCCATTTTGATTGTCATTTATACTGTTCAATTTGTTGATGCAAGTGAGTGCTAAGGGTAAAAGTAAAGACACTTGAGTAAGTGTGCTAAAGGACATCTTTGTGATACGATTATAATAAACTGTTACATATATATGTATAAACCTGGTTTAGTCTTTCTTTGCACCTAGCTAGCCCTGCGATATTTCTGAGTCCTTGTACTACGACTGAATCAGTTAGCACATATGGGTAACTTTTGCCGACCCTCCAACTGCAGTGTTTAGCGTGTTGAACGCAGCCAGTACCAGTACTCCTGCGCCTTGGTGCTGGGCACTGCGTGGGTGGACGTTGCATAAAGTTTTGGCGTCTTAACGTGGGGCCCGAGAGATTGTAAAGACTGAAACCAGCAAGCCAGTGGGAGCCTTTTAGCTACAAGGACTAGAAAGGGCTCATAAGTGTCAGTGTTGGTGTTCTTCCAAAGAATTCACGAAGGTGAAGATATAGTGTCGGTAGTGGAAGAAACCATAGACGGTGTGCCAAAATGGAAAGGGATGCGTCAAGTATGAGCTTAAGAAGCAGAGGGAGGAAAACCGTAGATGAAGAAACTGGGTTCGGATGCTGTGAGGATACCGGAGGAGAGAGTGAGTCTTTCCAGTGTTGCCAATGTCTACAGAAGTTTCATTGGAAATGTGAGGGGCAAGAAGAGACCTCAGTCTCCACTGCAGAGTCCAGATGCAAGACTTGCTTATCGGTACCCTTGATGGTTTTAGGACAAGAACCAAGTGCTCCTAGTACGACCCCATCAGACCATTGGTTATTAGAATGGCTGATGAGAGATAAAGAAGAGAGAAAGAAAGAAAAAGCGGAGGAGGAGAAGCAGAGAAAGAAAGATATGGCTCAATTAGAGAAAGCTAGAAAGAAAGAGAAAGCAGAAGAAGAAGCTAAAAGAAAACTAGAGACACAAGAATTTAGGTCACTAATAGAGTCTCTAGAAGAGAAGAGAGAAATGGAAAAACGAGAAGCAGAAGAGAAGAGAGAAAGAGAATTAGAGACTCTCCATGCCTTAGTTCAAGGTCAAGAAGAGAGGAGACAGCAAGAAGCTGAAAGAAGCCGAACAGAGATGCGAACCCTGTTCTCCCAACATAAGACAGACCAGTTAGAAAGTCTTAGGGAGGAATTAGATAAAATTAGAATCTCTTGTCAGCTGGAAGTAGTGAAAGTAGTGGAAGAACAATTAGAACCTTTAGCTGTCTGGCGTGGTGAAATGGAGCAAAAGCAGGAACAAATGAAGAAAAATTTAGAGGTCTGTCTGCAATTGGTAGCTCAGTCTACGACGAAAAATGGAAGTGAAGAACCAGAGAGAGTTAAGCAGATAGAAGCATCTATAGAAACCATAAGTTCAGCAGTAAAGACTCTGAGTGAGCAGACTGTAGTTATGGAGAAGGCTGTCCAAGAACAAAAAGTAGCTGCAGAAACGATGGCTAAAGCAACCGGCGAAAAGGTGAACTCTCTTCGCGGAGAGACACAGAAATTGGAGGTATCTCTTCGGCAAGAAATACAGGAGCAGACTGGGTCTATGGTCAGAAGAGTAGGCGAACTGCAAGATAAAATTGAACGGTTGCAGCTACAACCGGGAGTGCCTTAGTAGTAGGAGTGGGGGAGTTGACCAACATCAAATGAGGATTGCCTTAATGGATTTCTCTCGTAAGGCATGATCTTCACTTGATGGCGCAGTGTTGCCAGCTCCTCACTCGAAAAAATCACCAAGGTTTTTGGTCTAACCTAACCTAAAGCATGGAGCTGGCAACCTTTTTCTCGCAGTGTTGCCAACACTACACCCGAAAGTAAAGCTCGGTGGGGCTCGCCTTAATGGTTTGCTCTTGTAAGGCATAAGCCCTATTTTCTCGCAGTGTTGCCAACATCTTACTCGAAAAAATCACCAAGGTTTTTTTTTGTCTAACGTAACCTAAAGCAAGAAGCTGGCAACCTTGCTTGAGGCTTGCCTTACAGTGCATAAAGCAAGGTTGCCAACCTACTGGTACTTTTGCCATAGTTTTTTACAACAAAAAAAAAAAGAGAGAGGGGAGAGAGAGAGGGAAGAGTTAAACAACCGACAGCCTACCTACAGCTTTTTTTCCTTGGTCTAACCTAACCTAAAGCAAGGAGCTGGTAACTTTGCTTGAGGCTTGCTTTACAGTGCATAAAGCAATTTTTGCCAACCTACACACACTAAACAAGGAAAACCGACACTACCATAAAAGAGAGAGAGATGGATGGATGGCAACACTGCACGGGTTCAACGTCATCAAGTGAAGATCGTCTTAATGGTTTTCTCTTGTAAGGCATGAGCTCCATTTTCTCGCAGTGTTACCAACTCCTACCTACACCTTTTTTTTTTACTTGGCAAGGGCTAGAGAGAGAGAAAAACCTATAGCTGGCAACAGTAATGAGCGAATGCGCCATATCGTAATTTTCCAACTCCGGCAATGTTTGTATATCGTGACCTTTGTAAACCTCTCTCTCGGGGGAACGATGTGCCACACACACACACACACACACACACACACACACACACACACACACACACATACACACGCGCGCGCGTGTATTGTGACGCAAACAAACAAACAAAATAATAATTGTTGTTTTTTAGGATACCTGGCCCCTATAACCTCGCCAGGGTGCGTGGTGCCCAGCCAAAAAAGTAAAAGTTTTCTAATGGCTGCGGTTATCTACAACCGCACCTCTGTAGAGTTTCACGTGTTTTTTTTTTCTCAAACTTCCATGAAACTCTACAGAGGACCTCCGTAATGCATGCAACGTGTACTAACGACTCTAGTGTTATTTGATGTTGTGATATTTTTGGATATAGAGTTTTATTGTGAGATATAGATAAAAATAATTATGTTTATTATAATATTTTCTTGGTGAAGATGGAGAATATGTGTGTGTTACAAATAAAGTTGCATGCTTTTTTTTTTCTAGTGTGTGTATGTGTTTTTGATGTTTCGACAGCATCTGAAACGATAAAAAAAGAAAGAATTTTATTGTTAATTTTCACGTGTAAAAACAACAACAAATTTTGTGCAAATTCTGATTGTCTCGTGCTATAGTGCAAAAAAAGATATTGTAACTGATAACTAATAAAATTGACATTTGTAACTGATCTGAACTAGTGAAATTCGTATTGTGCCATTGTAACTGATTGTGCTAGTACAAAAAATTTCTTATTGTGCAAGAAAAGATGTTAAAAACTTGTTAAAACTGCTCTGTGACCCTCTCGTTCTTCACGTCGTAGGCGAAGGACTTCTCTGCAATCAGGATGACACTGCATAGGGTATCCTCGGGCAAGGCATCGTGGAACTCGCAGACGACCTTGATGTTGGTTCGATCGTTGACCACAACCTTCTTTCTCTTAGATGTGTTGATGACGGTCATGGGTCTCCGTGCTTTGAATTCGCTGGGCGTGTAGTACATGTCCACGCTTCCCTCGGTCACGCGTTTGTAAGCCGAGAACGCTTCGTAAAGTTTGAGGTAATCGTTTTTTGTCATGTCGAGGTTGTAATTCTCGCGCGGGAACACTTCGTTGCGTCCATTCTTGAGATAAATGTTCTTGATCTTGCAGTCGTCGAACTTGCTGGAATCTTTTTCCTGATTCTTGTCCCTCCCGGTCTGAAAGAGCACTACGACGAAATCTGGCATATCGAACTGTATGTTGTTGAACTGCGTCGTCACGTCGAATTCCATGTGACTTCCCGATGCCACCTTCTGTACGCACTGGTAACCGTGAAAGTGAATCGGCACCTGCGGACTTTTCAAGATCTCCGCTTTGTACTTGAGGGCGTAATTCGTTTCGTATTCCACCACCGGCATTCTCAATTCCATGCTCCGGATGACGCATTTTGCTGCTTCGGGTAAAGTGTTGGCTATCGGCGTGGTGCCGTCCGGACCCAAAGTAGCGTATCGCATCAGTGCGTTGTTGTCGTTGGCCGCTCTTCGAAACGTGATCCTCAGTCCTCCCTTCCACATGATCTCCTTGTAGTCCGAGAAGAAACCAGGCAGCAGACGCATGGGAAAGAGCACCGTGTGACTTCTCGTCGATATTTTGGTCCCGGCTTCGAATCCCCCGGCCTGGTAGTACGCTGCGTCCGTTTTGGATAATTTCAACGTTCCCACTGCCGTCGACGTGATGCCTGGATAATCTATTCTGTCGATGACGGTGTTGTGTTTCCTCACCTCCACCTGCGAGAACAGGTGAGGCACGAAGTTGTCCACGAGTATCAAGTTTGCTGCTGCGGGAAACGCGTCTCCGCTTTCCTTCTTCACCACGTCGAATTGAAGGTAGAGGTCCGCTCTGTGAGGATGAATGAACCCGTCGCCTACGTCCACGTCGTATTCGATCTCCCTGTTCGCTTCGTTCAGATTGGCGAACGTGCGACGGTTGGGAGGGAAAGATTGCAATTCGTAACTTTCGATTTGCTCCATTTTACATGTATGGTTATTTATTATATGTTGATCTCCACGATGGCCGTCGTAGTGGCACCTGCGAAATCCACCACCTCTCCTTTCTCGTTCGTCACCACCAACTCTATGTCGTCTATGCGGTTGCGACATACTGGAAAATAGATCGGCGAAGAGGGCGTGTAGATGATCGGTTCCATGAACTCGGAACTTGGTTTGAAAGTGGCTATGATTCCCGTCTGCTTGTGACTTCCTAACAATCCGTCCGAAGATTTCGTGATCATACCTTCGGCCACGTTACAGTGTACGTTCAGAGTCTCTATGGCCAAGAATTTAGGAATGTTGGTTGCTACGTGCTTGATGACAGCTTCGAGTTTGGTGTCCATCTCGAAACCTAAAAGTTCTCCCATGGTGCCCAGGTCCACGGTCTCCGTCGCGGATAGGATTTCCACTCTGTGAGTGACCGAATTTTGAGAAAGGTACGTGCCTTTGGGTAACTGAGCTTGCAAAGTGGAAAGATTGTATTGGCCTGGCGTGACGACGATGTGTTCGCTTCCGACGCTAATTTTGTTGTTGTGATGCGTAACATTAGGTATGAGGTACATGCTGTAGAATGCACGCAGAGCCACGGATTTAGGATAGACGATGTCGTCGTGCAGCGTGAGTTTCAAGATCGATGATTCGCTCGTGAGATGGAACACGCCCATCCTAGTGATGCTGTTTGAGGTTCCACAATGCTTTCTGGAAATCCTCGATCGTAGGGTTATTTATTTTAGAGAGAAACGCGAGCACGGAGAGGCAGAGATGACCACAGTTCACGTCTCCGAAATTTTGAATGCGTTCGTCGTTGTAGTATATAGAGGTTTTGCTCGTTTTCAGATAATGAATTAAATTTGTAGGTGGAACACCTCCGAAAGAATCGAAAACGAATGCTTTATCATCATTTTTGTGGTAACATATCCAATGCGTGCCTGGATTTTCTTGACCGTCCAAGTTGACTACTCCGCATTCTCTTCTTTTAACGCTTGAAGGTAACGAGTCGGACATGAAAACTCCTCTGAAGTGTTTGATTTGTAACGGTCCGATCAGAGATTCAATGTCTCGGTTGGTAAGTACTGTTGTTTCTTTTTTTTAAACTTTTTCATCATGCCCTTGCCCCCTTTCTTCTCCATGGCCAGGTTGTGACGTTTCTGTTCTTCCAATTCCGCTTTGTTCTTCTTCGAGTCGATGACGGTTTTCGCGATGGCGGCACTTCCGCCAGCCAAACTTCCAACGGCCCCCAATGCTGCTAGGATGGCCGGGATGCTGAATATGAAACCTCCGATTTTTTGCTGTTTCCGCGAACGCTGCAATCTTTTCAATTGAGGTGTGCTGAGCAGCAATTTCATTCCGTGTCCTTTGCTCAAGCAAGAACGTTTCTTCTCGCGTTGTTTCTTGGTAAGTAACCCATCGAGGGCACCTAGATTTTTAAGATTGGAGTATGGTATCTGGTACACGACACCCTTGGGTTTCATGTTGATGCTCTATGTGTTATTTTTTCACGGTATGTTATTTATATATAAATGTTCTGAGATTTTTTTTCAATAGATGTTATTTTATATATACTCCGCGTAGCCCCGTTACACAAATTCTAATACATGCTTTGTTTTCTTACCAAGAAGTTCCTTTGTCCTCTTGTACACGATTCGAGTTTTGTTCTCGATTAAGATAGCTAGCTTCTCGTCGGATAACATGATAGCATATCGATCTGGTAAAAATAGACTGTATTGTCCGTTGAGCAACAGACACACCTTGGGACCATACTGGGTAGAAACGATTGAACCGGAAGTTATCGTGTAAGGTTTGTCGACTTCCAATTCCTGAATTTTTACATACTCGACTGACAAATTTAGCATTTGTTTTAATGCTTGGAGGTCACTTATTTTTTCAGTTGTCATATCGAAGAAGAGAAATTTTCAGTGTGTGTGTTAGAGAAATTTAATTTTTTTTCACGATGTGTGTTATTTATATATACCGAAGATTATTTTTTTTTCACGATGTGTGTTATTTATATATATTTTTTTTTCACGATTTGTATCGAAGATTTTTTTAACAGAGGAAGAAAGTTCGTGCTTCGGAGAACGCGATGATGTGCGTGATGATTTCTTCAGTTTCCTGTTTGGACTTACGCCAATCATCAGTATATCGTCTTCTTCCCTGCCTCGCCTCGTGCAATTCATCTAACCTATCGTTTAATTTTTCCCCTGCAGCCAAAAGCAGAATGTTGAGATCACCGCACCTCAGGCCGCTGATCTCCCGAAGATGGTCCTTGAGAACTATTTCGCATCCCATGCGAAATGCCGGCGTCGTTCTAGCTATGATCACAAGTTTATTAACATCTCCGTTAACTACCTTTTTGAATATTTTAGATAGTAGTTCGTGCGGCAAATCAGTTATGCAAGCCATGTTGTTTTTTTTACTGTATGTTATTTATATACCCCACCCCAATTTTTGTTTTGTGTTCATGGCGATGGTGGTACCCAGTGCGGCGACCCGTTCACCCAACGATGCGTCTCTGCTCACGAACCTTTCGAAAGCCGCATGTTCCAATTTCTTGTCTGCTTCGTGACGTGCATCCAGATCCGTCTGCGTGGTGTTGTAGGCAATGTCGTGATCTTTGCATGCCGCATCCAACGGATTCACACCCTTGTCTCCTCTCTCCAATCTTTTCTCGAGTTTGGTACCCGGTCCGCAGTACTGGTAGCCAGGTAAATGCATCTCAAAAGGTAACTTGTTGATGATGTCGTTCACGAGTCCCTTTCCTTCGGCCACGTTCCAAAATTTCGGAGGCAGCGTGTTGATGATTTTGATCAGATAACCTATGCCCTTGTCGTCGTTCACGATGAAGTTGGAAAGTTTCGTGCTGATCATGTGCACGATGCCAACCTTCTCGTTGTAGAAATTACGGTTGCCTGCATTCTCTTCGCCGGCTATCACCAACAATCGGTCCACGAGCTTCCTCACGTCGTCCACCCAAACGAATTCTTTGGGTAACGTGTTGTAGCGTTTGACGCCGCTGCCTGTTTTGACCTGGTTCCAAATCGGTTTGATGAGATTCCTGTACTTCTCGCCGCTGCTCGATTTCACCCTATTCTGCGAGGCGTCGTTGTTCTGGTACAAGGCATCCGTCATGATCAGAATTTCCTTGTAACTTTGGTAATCTTCGTCGGTGTAATCTTTCGGCTGCTTTTTGGCGACGAGTTCCCACAGTCCCACCGTACCCGGATACCTGTTCCAACTATCCTTGTCGCCTAAATTGACTTTAATGTCGTTGCCTTCGAAGGTCACCTTCGATTTCCCAATCTTCCACACCACACCACCGCCTTCGTTGGTTTCCATGCTAGGATACAATCCGAACACTTCATCCTTGTCGAATTTCCCCGTACTCAGGTAGTCTCGTGCCAAAGGCCCCAACTCGATTTTATCCGAAGATGTGCTACCAATGGCTCGACGTCGTGCCGGTGCATCCTTCAGTTCGAACGGCGTCGAAGGAATGCTCGAAATGGGCGTGGGTACAGCGTAACTTTTAGCTGCGAGCGGTACGAGTTCGTTGATCAAATTTTTATTTTGTTCCGTGACACTTTTAATTTCTTTACCTAGACCGCTGATGGCATCGATCACGGGTTGATCCTGACGTTTCTTCTCTTCGTAGAATCCACGATTCTCGGATTTCCAACCTTTGAAGCGTTTCGCGAGGTAATCGCGAAGCTTGAGATTTTCGTCTTCGATTTTTCGTTTCGTCATGACGTTATTTATACACGTCGTTTCTCACAACGTTGCAACGTTTAGAAAGTCGTTGATTTTGTTTCTGTATTTTCCGTCGTTGGGTTTCCTCGTCATGTCGATCGTCGCGAATCCGAAATCGTCACCGTTCCAGCAAGTAGAACAGCAGCCTTCCGAAAATTGATTGTAGTTCATGTCTCCGCCTACGTAGTCATCGTACGCATGCTTGAGGTTGGTGTGATCTTGACGAAACAAACATATGAAATTAGCGTTGTCGCGCACTAACTGTTTTGGAATTTTGGAAAACGTTTGAGCTAGGTAAAAACAATCCATTCCTTTGTGACGACCTTGCGTGAAAAAGTTGCGAATTTCATTTTGATTTTCCAGGATGGCGTCGTCGAACACAACAACTGAATTTTCACGACAATCGTCGAGTGGTTTTATTTCCGAGGCGAACGTTGCAATATCCAGACCATCGTACAGTTTCATCAGTTGCTGGTATTTGGATTGCTCCAAACTTTTCGAGAACACGTACAGGTGCCTGTTCTTCCAATCTAACCAATTCGGTGCGAGGAGAAAATTGTCCACGAGCAGTGTCGTTTTCCCACACCCCGAAGGACCTACGATCAGACAGCGGATGCTGTCGGGAAGCAACTCACCGTTCTTTTTTTTTCTTGTTTGACTTTCCGGATCCGGTAGACGCTTCACCACATTCCACGTACTCACAAGATCACTTCGTCCGCGTCGATCCAACTCTTTTCCGGAAGTCCCAGCCATTTGACAAACAGTTTGTCACCTTTCCTACGCAATACTTTCTCGATGAGGTACGTGTCGGGGTGTTTCGTTTTAGAGAGTTCCTCTTCGTAAAATCTTCCTTTCAAAATCTCGCCGCCACTATAGTAGTGTAATTGGATTGTTTCAAAGTCATACTTAGTAGGTATTGTTTTTTTTTATCAATTGAATATTATTTTTTGACATATTTTGACAATTTTTTGTCGATGTTTTAGCGTTTGACGATTTTTCAGTGCAATTTTCACCGCATCTCATTTTTTTCCCACTCATACTTGGTAGGTATGCATTTGTAGCTTTTTTTTTATCAATTGAAAATTAGTTTTTGACATATTTTGACAAATTTTTGTCGATGTTTTAGCGTTTAGCGATGTTTTTGTAAAATTTCCTATTTTTTTTTCCCACTCGTACTTGGTACGAATGCCACGATCTTACGTGATATAACTTAACCTATTTATTTTTTTTGTGCTAAACTACACGAGAGCCTCTATGTGCTTTGACCTATTTTAGAGTAGAACCATAAAGACAGAGCTGCAACCGAAAGTGAGGCTCGAAGTGAGGCTCGGTGAGGCTTGACTTAATAGTTTGCTCTTGTAAGACATAAGTCTTATTTTCTCGCAGTGTTGCCAACATTTTACTCGAAATAAAATCACCAAGGTTTTTTTCTTGGTCTAACCTATGTTATTGAACTGCGTCGTCACGTCCAAACCTGCATGACTTCCGAACACTATTGGTTTTATTCATATTTTTTCTTACGTATAGGTGTATATGATGAATCCCCAAACAGATTTTTCCTAAGTCTTACCGTTTCCAAGATAACGCCACTTCCGGTCGCTATTTTGGATTTCCGATCATAGCTTCTATTCATACATTTTCTCACGTATAGGTGTACCTGATGAATCACCAAACAGATTTTTCCTAAGTCTTACAGTTTCCAAGATAACCCCACTTCCGGTCGCTATTTTGGATTTCCGAACATAGGTTCTATTCATATTTTACTTACATATAGGCGTACGTGACGAATCCGCAAACAGATTTTTTCTAAGTCTTACCGTTTCAAAGATAACCCCACTTCCGGTCGCCATTTTGGATTTCCGAGCATAGGTTCTATTCATATTTTACTTACATATAGGCGTACATGACGAATCCGCAAACAGATTTTTCCTAAGTCTCACTGTTTCCAAGATAACTAGTAGTCCAGTTTAGACAGTTGAACGTCCTCTTGTGAGGAGCTGAAGTGAGGAGCTCGGTGGAGCTCGCCAAACCTCAAAAACTCACTTTCTCTCCACGTTCCGCGCCTTATTTATTGCGCTGACGATGTTTCACAGCGTAGGAAACAGCACCAAAACATCAAAAACTTATTTTGATTATTTGGAGCTCACCAAAACCTTAAAAACTTATTTTTATTAATTGAGGTTCACCAAACCTCAAAAACTCTCATTTTCTCTCTATGTTCAGCGCCTCATTTATTGCGCTGACACAACGTGATGAGTAAATAATGCAGTCTCTTATTCTTGAAGGATGAATGCACCTTATCGTAATTTTCCAAGCCCCGGTCAAATGTTTGTATATCGTGACCTTTGTAAACCTCTCTCTCGGGAACGATGTGCCACACACACACGCGCGTGCACGCCTATATTGTGACGCAAACAAACAAACAAATAATATTTTTTTTAAGATTCCTGGCCCCTAACCCCACTTCCGGTCGCCATTTTGGATTTCCGAGCATAGGTTCTATTCATATTTTACTTACATATAGGCGTACGTGATGAATCAGCAAACAGATTTGTCCTAAGTCTTACCGCTTCCAAGATAACCCCACTTCCGGTTGCCATTTTGGATTTCCGAACATAGGTTCTATTCATATTTTTTCTCACATATAGGTGTACGTGATGAATCACCAAACAGATTCTTCCTAAGTCTTACTGTTTCCAAGATAATCCTACTTCTGGTTGCTATTTTGGATTTCCGAGCATAGGTTCTATTCATACTTTTTCTCACATGTAGGCGTACGTGATGAATCCGCAAACAGATTTTTCCTAAGTCATGAATTGGAGGGTTCTATGGTAACCTATATTAATTCTCGTAAGAGAACAGAAAACACAAAAAAAAAACAAAAAAAAGAATACTGTGGTCACTACAACAAATAGTCTAACAAACCAAAAAAATCATCATCCTAACTAGAACCATGTAACTAACATTGTGATGACTCATATTAAGTACCTTTTAATTGTATTACTTATAAGGGTATACTTATAAGCATATATACTCTATAAAAGTATATGAAACAGGTGGTTTCAATACGGTCCGCGCTTTTATTATATAAGACGGCATACACTGCAGATCAGTCAGTCTCGTGAGAGCAGCCGAAGAGTACGGACGTTCTGTTGCAGTGCTTCTTGGTTTTTGTAAAAATAATAGGTATTTAACTTTCTTTGAAGCCACATACCATCTATTATTTCAAGTTCAAAGGTGTTTCACGTGGTTTTTCATAGTAATTTCGACCAGATTGAATTTTGACGTGATCGTGCATTTTCTATTTCACCTCAAGAAATTCTATATAAATAACATACCTGAAAATTGTATCGCTATATACTAGACTTTTTGATTTCTGTGATTTTCGAAAAAGCAATGGCATCCACCACCAGTTTCAATTGTAAAAATGATAAAACTGAATGTGTTACTTGTGGGAAGCTAATCTCAAGGAACAATTTATCGGTACACAGGGCAAGATGTGGCGAAACAGGTTCGAGAATTAATCGTTCGTTACCTTCTAAGCCTTGTGCTCGATGCGGAAAGATGATTAGCATTGCAAATTTAAGTAAACACCTCAAAATTTGCAAACCATCGACCGGACAAGCATCGAAAAGAAAAATCGATAATGCAGATACGGAAGCTTCTACTTCCAAGCAAATTAAATTATCCAATGAAGGCAAACCAATTAGATCTGCATTCAACGACCAACTCCAGGATTTTTCAATTAAGTCAGAACCAGGCCGTGACATCCTTAGTTTCTTGGACGAAACGAAAACACCTGTACTAAATATTTTGAAAGATAAACTTGAAAACAACTCTATAAAAGTATATGTTGTTCTGTTTTCCGAATACGAGAAAGTCGATGGCACAACGAGTATTTTTTATCATTGTACAAAAAATCAGACTCTTCATTTTGCTGACGTTGAAAATTTGGACAACTTCTATTATAAAGTTTCCAACGAGCTGGTTAAGAAACACGACGATTTCGAGGCTAAAGGGTCGGGATGGTCTCTGTGTGGAAGTCCTCACACGTTAACTGTTTACGTGAATCGATTCTCGCCTCTTCGAGCTTCCAGCTACGTTCCTCTTCCACCGAACATTCAACACAAGAGGGCTGTGTTAAATATACAGAACAGCGATAACAAGTGTTTTCTCTGGTGTGTGTTGGCTGCACTGCATCCTGTTTATTGCAAAAATAATCCAGAACGGATTTATCATTACAAGCAATACGAGTCCGAATTTGAAAGTGTAATGTCTGACATCGAATACCCGGTGACATTGTCGGATATAACAAAGTTCGAAAATCGTACAGGAAAACGCATCGCTATTAATGTGTATTCCTTCACGTCAGATAAATATCTCGTGCACCCTGTCAGGATAAGCGATATCGACGATGACGATGCTTGTGTAATAAATCTCCTTCTTATTTCCAACGAGGATGATCATCACTACACGCTAATTCGTTCTCTATCACGTTTGGTCAGAAGTCAAACTACCAAGTATGCAAACAACATCGAAGTTTGCCCGAGATGCCTAACCACGTTCGACGATCGTGACCGACGTGATCATCAAAATCTTCATAGTCGTCAAATTGCTCTGGAGAAACTTGCCGAACATAAAATTTATTGCGGTGACAACAGACCGGCTAGAATGTTGATGCCCGAAACGAACGAAGTCGAAGAATTCAAAATGCACAAGGCATTGTTGGAACATCCCGCAATCATCGTCGCAGATTTCGAGGCGTTCCTCAAACCACTCTCCTACTGCGAACCGGATCCTGAAATTTCCTCCACAACGCCGTACCAGCTTCATCAACCTAATAGTTTCGGCTATGTTGTTGTGCGACGTGATAAAATAAATGAAGCATATATATACCGCGGGCCAAATGCAATCGAACACTTCCTGGAAAAAATGGTGGAGGAAGTTGAGGTAATTGGTAGCGTACTGCTTACATCAAAACCGATGGCACCTTTAACTGAAAATGAACTTCAAAATTACAATTCCACTGAGGTGTGTCCGGTATGTGATCAAAGTTTCACTGATGAGAACAAAAAAATATTCCACCACGATCATTTCAGCGGAAACTACATAGGTGGAATTTGCAACACGTGCAATCTTAAAATCCAGAAACCTAAATTCATCCCCATATTCTTTCACAACGGAAGCGGATATGATTTTCACCACCTGGTGAGACATCTTGGCTACGATCCGAAACGTATAGGTGTCTTGGCCGAGAATGAAGAACGCTACATTAGTCTCAGCAAGCAAGTGTCGATTCCGGGAACGAAAAATACAATCGAGATGCGCTTCCTGGATTCGTATAGATTTCTCTCTGCAAGTCTGGATGCTTTAGCGAACAAACTCACCGACGATCAATTTAAAATAACTGGAGCTAGTTTTCCTAACGTAGACATAGAACTCGTTAGACGTAAAGGGATTTATCCTTACGAATACGTTAGTGATGGTTCTAAATTTAACGACGACGCTCTCCCACTTCCAAGAGAATTTTACAGCAGACTCAGAGAGAAAGGAATCACGGACGAAGAATACCAACACGCGCAACTCATGTGGGAGAAATTAGGATGTAGGACACTCGGAGACTACCACGATGCCTATTTAAAATTAGACGTGACGATACTCGCGGATGTTTTTCAAGCGTTCAGGAAAACGGCAACGAATATTTATCAATTAGATCCAGCGTATTTCTACAGCCTACCGGGATTAGCGTGGTCGGCAATGTTATTCCAGACAAAGGTCAAGCTGGAACTGATATCGGACGTTGACATGTTGCTATTTATCGAAAGAGGGATACGAGGTGGAATGGTGCAATGCGTACAGAGACATGCAAAAGCTAATAACGTACACATGAAAGAAGATTACGATTCAAATCGAGCATCGAATTACATCTTCTACGCCGACGTTAATAATCTCTACGGACATGCCATGGTTCAAAAACTTCCTTACGGGGGATTCGAATGGTTAGATCCCACTTCGATAGACATTATTCATTTCGACGATAGCGAGTGTGGTTTCTTCGCAGAGGTAGATCTCCAATTCTCCGACCACCTGCACGAGACGTTTTCGGATTTGCCTCCGACTCCCGAAATCAAATGTCCACCCGACTCGGTTCAAGACAAGCTTTTGTTAACATTGGAGCCTAAACAGAGATACGTCGTCCACTACAAGAATCTCCGGTTTTTGATTGGGAAGGGTGTTCAGATAGTAAATGTTAGACGAATACTAAAGTTTAAACATTCCACGTGGTTAAGACCTTACATAGAAACTAACACACAACATAGAACAGCTGCCACTTCCGATTTAGACAAGGACTTTTTTAAATTAATGAACAATGCGGTGTACGGAAAGACCATGGAGAATGTTAGAAAGCACGTAGACGTGAAATTAATTTCCGATAAGAATAAATGTCGGAAGTGGATAGCCGATCCTAGATTCAAGTCGAGAAAAATTTACAACGAGAATTTGGCACTTTTCAATCTAGATATAAAATTGATGAAATTCAGAAAACCAATTTACGTTGGCGCAACGGTTCTCGACTTGTCGAAACTTTACATGTTCGAATTTCATTACGACGTGATGAAACCCTTCTACAATGATAAAATATCACTTTTGTACACGGACACCGACAGCTTCATTTACAGCATACAAACACCTAACCTATACGAAGACATAAAAAGTCCTTCCATGCTTGAGTATTTCGATACTTCTGCGTATCCTCAACCCAACAGATTTGGAATTCCATCTCGTAACAAAAAAGTCCTAGGTAAACTGAAAGATGAATGTAACGGTGATGTTATTGTCGAGTTCGCGGGTTTGCGTTCGAAGATGTATGCCATGAGAACAGAAAGTAGCGTCACGAAGAAAGCAAAAGGTGTGGGCAAGAATACGGTGGAGAACAAACTCACCTTCCACGATTACATCGATTGCCTTTACTCACAATCGACGATACTAAGTATAGAACAAAGAATCCAAAGTGTAGACCACGTGATTACAACAAACGAAGTTAGGAAAGTAGCATTAGATCCGCACGACGATAAAAGATGTATTTTGTCTTGTGGAATCCACACGTTGCCTTGGGGACACTATCGTTTAGAAAATAGTAAAAATTGTAGACAATGCAATTGAAAAAAATAAACTTAAATAACTATAACTAAAATAAAAAAAACTTTGACTGTCTCAAATTATCACATACACAATAAAGAACTAGCAAGGACAATGAATCTCTTTGGTTTCCGAAAGCAAACAATGGAGACTGTACACCGCAAGGCAGATCATGAATTTCTACCTTCCATGTTATCTAAACTCAACGGCCTGTTGATCAATCAATTTTCGGAACGCTGCTCTTCTTGCTGGAACAGTGACGATTTCGGATTCGCGTCGATCGACATGACGAGGAAACCCAACGACGGAAAATACAGAAACAAAATCAACGACTTTCTAAACGTTGCAACGTTGTGAGAAACGTTTCTCACAACGTTGCAACGTTTAGAAAGTCGTTGATTTTGTTTCTGTATTTTCCGTCGTTGGGTTTCCTCGTCATGTCGATCGACGCGAATCCGAAATCGTCACTGTTCCAGCAAGAAGAGCAGCGTTCCGAAAATTGATTGATCAACAGGCCGTTGAGTTTAGATAACATGGAAGGTAGAAATTCATGATCTGCCTTGCGGTGTACAGTCTCCATTGTTTGCTTTCGGAAACCAAAGAGATTCATTGTCCTTGCTAGTTCTTTATTGTGTATGTGATAATTTGAGACAGTCAAAGTTTTTTTTATTTTAGTTATAGTTATTTAAGTTTATTTTTTTCAATTGCATTGTCTACAATTTTTACTATTTTCTAAACGATAGTGTCCCCAAGGCAACGTGTGGATTCCACAAGACAAAATACATCTTTTATCGTCATGCGGATCTAATGCTACTTTCCTAACTTCGTTTGTTGTAATCACATGGTCTACACTTTGGATTCTTTGTTCTATACTTAGTATCGTCGATTGTGAGTAAAGGCAATCGATGTAATCGTAGAAGGTGAGTTTGTTCTCCACCGTATTCTTGCCCACACCTTTTGCTTTCTTCGTGACGCTACTCTCTGTTCTCATGGCATACATCTTCGAACGCAAACCCGCGAACTCGACAATAATATCACCGTTACATTCATCTTTCAGTTTACCTAGGACTTTTTTGTTACGAGATGGAATTCCAAATCTGTTGGGTTGAGGATACGCAGAAGTATCGAAATACTCGAGCATGGAAGGATTTTTTATGTCTTCGTATAGGTTAGGTGTTTGTATGCTGTAAATGAAGCTGTCGGTGTCCGTGTACAAAAGTGATATCTTATCATTGTAGAAGGGTTTCATCACGTCGTAATGAAATTCGAACATGTAAAGTTTCGACAAGTCGAGAACCGTTGCACCAACGTAAATTGGTTTTCTAAATTTCATCAATTTTATATCTAGGTTGAAAAGTACCAAATTCTCGTTGTAAATTTTTCTCGACTTGAATCTAGGATCGGCTATCCACTTCCGACATTTATTCTTATCGGAAATTAATTTCACGTCTACGTGCTTTCTAACATTCTCCATGGTCTTTCCGTACACCGCATTGTTCATTAATTTAAAGAAGTCCTTGTCTAAATCAGAAGTGGCAGCTGTTCTATGTTGTGTGTTAATTTCTATGTAAGGTCTTAACCACGTGGAATGTTTAAACTTTAGTATTCGTCTAACATTCACTATCTGAACACCCTTCGCAATCAAAAACCGGAGATTCTTGTAGTGGACGACGTATCTCTGTTTAGGGTCCAATGTTAACAAAAGCTTGTCTTGAACCGAGTCGGGTGGACATTTGATTTCGGGAGTCGGAGGCAAATCCGAAAACGTGTCGTGCAGGTGGTCGGAGAATTGGAGATCTACCTCTGCGAAGAAACCACACTCGCTATCGTCGAAATGAATAATGTCTATCGAAGTGGGATCTAACCATTCGAATCCCCCGTAAGGAAGTTTCTGTACCATGGCATGTCCGTAGAGATTATTAACGTCAGAGTAGAAGATGTAATTCGATGCTCGATTTGAATCGTAATCTTCTTTCATGTGTACGTTATTAGCTTTTGCATGTCTCTGTACGCATTGCACCATTCCACCTCGTATCCCTCTTTCGATAAATAGCAACATGTCAACGTCCGATATCAGTTCCAGCTTGACCTTTGTCTGGAATAACATTGCCGACCACGCTAATCCCGGTAGACTGTAGAAATACGCTGGATCTAATTTATAAATATTCGTTGCCGTTTTCCTGAACGCTTGAATAACATCCGCGAGTATCGTCACGTCTAATTTTAAATAGGCATCGTGGTAGTCTCCGAGTGTCCTACATCCTAATTTCTCCCACATGAGTTGCGCATGTTGGTATTCTTCGTCCGTGATTCCTTTCTCTCTGAGTCTGCTGTAAAATTCTCTTGGAAGTGGAAGAGCGTCGTCGTTAAATTTAGAATTATCACTAACGTATTCGTAAGGATAAATCCCTTTACGTCTAACGAGTTCTATGTCTACGTTAGGAAAACTAGCTCCAGTTATTTTAAATTGATCGTCGGTGAGTTTGTTCGCTAAAGCATCCAAACTTGCAGAGAGAAATCTATACGAATCCAGGAAGCGCATCTCGATTGTATTTTTCGTTCCCGGAATCGACACTTGCTTGCTGAGACTAATATAGCGTTCTTCATTCTCGGCCAAGACACCTATACGTTTCGGATCGTAGCCAAGATGTCTCACCAGGTGGTGAAAATCATATCCGCTTCCGTTGTGAAAGAATATGGGGATGAATTTAGGTTTCTGGATTTTAAGATTGCACGTATTGCAAATTCCACCTATGTAGTTTCCGCTGAAATGATCGTGGTGGAATATTTTTTTGTTCTCATCAGTGAAACTTTGATCACATACCGGACACACCTCAGTGGAATTGTAATTTTGAAGTTCATTTTCAGTTAAAGGTGCCATCGGTTTTGATGTAAGCAGTACGCTACCAATTACCTCAACCTCCTCCACCATTTTTTCCAGGAAGTGTTCGATTGCATTTGGCCCGCGGTATATATATGCTTCATTCATTTTATCACGTCGCACAACAACATAGCCGAAACTATTAGGTTGATGAAGCTGGTACGGCGTTGTGGAGGAAATTTCAGGATCCGGTTCGCAGTAGGAGAGTGGTTTGAGGAACGCCTCGAAATCTGCGACGATGATTGCGGGATGTTCCAACAATGCCTTGTGCATTTTGAATTCTTCGACTTCGTTCGTTTCGGGCATCAACATTCTAGCCGGTCTGTTGTCACCGCAATAAATTTTATGTTCGGCAAGTTTCTCGATAGCAATTTGACGTCCGGTGTAATTTCGATAATTGAGTTGTTTTCGATCGTCGAACGTGGTTAGGCATCTCGGGCAAACTTCGATGTTGTTTGCATACTTGGTAGTTTGACTTCTGACCAAACGTGATAGAGAACGAATTAGCGTGTAGTGATGATCATCCTCGTTGGAAATAAGAAGGAGATTTATTACACAAGCATCGTCATCGTCGATATCGCTTATCCTGACAGGGTGCACGAGATATTTATCTGACGTGAAGGAATACACATTAATAGCGATGCGTTTTCCTGTACGATTTTCGAACTTTGTTATATCCGACAATGTCACCGGGTATTCGATGTCAGACATTACACTTTCAAATTCGGACTCGTATTGCTTGTAATGATAAATCCGTTCTGGATTATTTTTGCAATAAACAGGATGCAGTGCAGCCAACACACACCAGAGAAAACACTTGTTATCGCTGTTCTGTATATTTAACACAGCCCTCTTGTGTTGAATGTTCGGTGGAAGAGGAACGTAGCTGGAAGCTCGAAGAGGCAAGAATCGATTCACGTAAACAGTTAACGTGTGAGGACTTCCACACAGAGACCATCCCGACCCTTTAGCCTCGAAATCGTCGTGTTTCTTAACCAGCTCGTTGGAAACTTTATAATAAAAGTTGTCCAAATTTTCAACGTCAGCAAAATAAAGAGTCTGATTTTTTGTACAATGATAAAAAATACTCGTTGTGCCATCGACTTTCTCGTATTCGGAAAACAGAACAACATATACTTTTATAGAGTTGTTTTCAAGTTTATCTTTCAAAATATTTAGTACAGGTGTTTTCGTTTCGTCCAAAAAACTAAGAATGTCACGGCCTGGTTCTGACTTAATTGAAAAATCCTGGAGTTGGTCGTTGAATGCAGATCTAATTGGTTTGCCTTCATTGGATAATTTAATTTGCTTGGAAGTAGAAGCTTCCGTATCTGCATTATCGATTTTTCTTTTCGATGCTTGTCCGGTCGATGGTTTGCAAATTTTGAGGTGTTTACTTAAATTTGCAATGCTAATCATCTTTCCGCATCGAGCACAAGGCTTAGAAGGTAACGAACGATTAATTCTCGAACCTGTTTCGCCACATCTTGCCCTGTGTACCGATAAATTGTTCCTTGAGATTAGCTTCCCACAAGTAACACATTCAGTTTTATCATTTTTACAATGGAAACTGGTGGTGGATGCCATTGCTTTTTCGAAAATCACAGAAATCAAAAAATCTAGTATATAGCGATACAATTTTCAGGTATGTTATTTATATAGAATTTCTTGAGGTGAAATAGAAAATGCACGATCACGTCAAAATTCAATCTGGTCGAAATTACTATGAAAAACCACGTGAAACACCTTTGAACTTGAAATAATAGATGGTATGTGGCTTCAAAGAAAGTTAAATACCTATTATTTTTACAAAAACCAAGAAGCACTGCAACAGAACGTCCGTACTCTTCGGCTGCTCTCACGAGACTGACTGATCTGCAGTGTATGCCGTCTTATATAATAAAAGCGCGGACCGTATTGAAACCACCTGTTTCATATACTTTTATAGAGTATATATGCTTATAAGTATACCCTTATAAGTAATACAATTAAAAGGTACTTAATATGAGTCATCACAATGTTAGTTACATGGTTCTAGTTAGGATGATGATTTTTTTGGTTTGTTAGACTATTTGTTGTAGTGACCACAGTATTCTTTTTTTTGTTTTTTTTTTGTGTTTTCTGTTCTCTTACGAGAATTAATATAGGTTACCATAGAACCCTCCAATTCATGACTTAGGAAAAATCTGTTTGCGGATTCATCACGTACGCCTACATGTGAGAAAAAGTATGAATAGAACCTATGCTCGGAAATCCAAAATAGCAACCAGAAGTAGGATTATCTTGGAAACAGTAAGACTTAGGAAGAATCTGTTTGGTGATTCATCACGTACACCTATATGTGAGAAAAAATATGAATAGAACCTATGTTCGGAAATCCAAAATGGCAACCGGAAGTGGGGTTATCTTGGAAGCGGTAAGACTTAGGACAAATCTGTTTGCTGATTCATCACGTACGCCTATATGTAAGTAAAATATGAATAGAACCTATGCTCGGAAATCCAAAATGGCGACCGGAAGTGGGGTTAGGGGCCAGGAATCTTAAAAAAAATATTATTTGTTTGTTTGTTTGCGTCACAATATAGGCGTGCACGCGCGTGTGTGTGTGGCACATCGTTCCCGAGAGAGAGGTTTACAAAGGTCACGATATACAAACATTTGACCGGGGCTTGGAAAATTACGATAAGGTGCATTCATCCTTCAAGAATAAGAGACTGCATTATTTACTCATCACGTTGTGTCAGCGCAATAAATGAGGCGCTGAACATAGAGAGAAAATGAGAGTTTTTGAGGTTTGGTGAACCTCAATTAATAAAAATAAGTTTTTAAGGTTTTGGTGAGCTCCAAATAATCAAAATAAGTTTTTGATGTTTTGGTGCTGTTTCCTACGCTGTGAAACATCGTCAGCGCAATAAATAAGGCGCGGAACGTGGAGAGAAAGTGAGTTTTTGAGGTTTGGCGAGCTCCACCGAGCTCCTCACTTCAGCTCCTCACAAGAGGACGTTCAACTGTCTAAACTGGACTACTAGTTATCTTGGAAACAGTGAGACTTAGGAAAAATCTGTTTGCGGATTCGTCATGTACGCCTATATGTAAGTAAAATATGAATAGAACCTATGCTCGGAAATCCAAAATGGCGACCGGAAGTGGGGTTATCTTTGAAACGGTAAGACTTAGAAAAAATCTGTTTGCGGATTCGTCACGTACGCCTATATGTAAGTAAAATATGAATAGAACCTATGTTCGGAAATCCAAAATAGCGACCGGAAGTGGGGTTATCTTGGAAACTGTAAGACTTAGGAAAAATCTGTTTGGTGATTCATCAGGTACACCTATACGTGAGAAAATGTATGAATAGAAGCTATGATCGGAAATCCAAAATAGCGACCGGAAGTGGCGTTATCTTGGAAACGGTAAGACTTAGGAAAAATCTGTTTGGGGATTCATCATATACACCTATACGTAAGAAAAAATATGAATAAAACCAATAGTGTTCGGAAGTCATGCAGGTTTGGACGTGACGACGCAGTTCAATAACATAGGTTAGACCAAGAAAAAAACCTTGGTGATTTTATTTCGAGTAAAATGTTGGCAACACTGCGAGAAAATAAGACTTATGTCTTACAAGAGCAAACTATTAAGTCAAGCCTCACCGAGCCTCACTTCGAGCCTCACTTTCGGTTGCAGCTCTGTCTTTATGGTTCTACTCTAAAATAGGTCAAAGCACATAGAGGCTCTCGTGTAGTTTAGCACAAAAAAAATAAATAGGTTAAGTTATATCACGTAAGATCGTGGCATTCGTACCAAGTACGAGTGGGAAAAAAAAATAGGAAATTTTACAAAAACATCGCTAAACGCTAAAACATCGACAAAAATTTGTCAAAATATGTCAAAAACTAATTTTCAATTGATAAAAAAAAAGCTACAAATGCATACCTACCAAGTATGAGTGGGAAAAAAATGAGATGCGGTGAAAATTGCACTGAAAAATCGTCAAACGCTAAAACATCGACAAAAAATTGTCAAAATATGTCAAAAAATAATATTCAATTGATAAAAAAAAACAATACCTACTAAGTATGACTTTGAAACAATCCAATTACACTACTCACTATCTTTTATTATATACGTGTGTCGGTTTCCAGGTAAAACTCGAACCACCGTAAAAAGTTCCATGCTCCAATTTTTTGTGAATCCCTTCTCGAAGGTGCGTTTGAATTTGCTGATCCTCACCTGGTCTCCAATTTTCTATTTAGCTTTTTTTGTCGTGGGTACTTTGGACAGTAAACGGTAGAAATTAAACGCTGCTCGTCAGATTTCGTAACGTCAGCTGGCTTCATGCCTATCGTTCTGTGTACCGTATCATTATAGGTGTCGACGAGTTCCGGCAGGATGTCGACCCATTTGTAATTTCCCCGAAGCGTGAATCGTTTCCACATGTGTGTTTTCAAGGTTCGATTAAATCTTTCCACGATGCTGGCTTTGATGTGACTGAAGGTCGAATAATGTTGAATCTTGTGTTTTTGAATAAACTTTTGGAATACGGCGTTGTAAAATTCTTTACCGTTGTCCGTTTGCAGAAACCGTGGTCGTCTGCCACCGCTTTCGCGAAAAATTGTCTTGAATGCTTCCGTGACGCATGTTCCCGTTTTGGCTTTCAAAGGTAGAGCCCATGCGAATTTCGAAAACGTGTCTATGACGGTGAGGAGGTACTTGTTGCCCTTGTTCAATTTATATACATTTTTCAAATTGCCACTGCTCATCTCCACGAGGTCACTTTGCCAGAGGTCGTCGATGCCCTTGGTTACCACAGCCAAACGTTCGTAGTTGCGGCGTGCAGGTTTATGCAATTCTTCGACGATGGCTTGCCTAGACATTTTTTTAGAGATTACGTTTGAAGAGAAGCACCAGCGTGATGGGATTCAAAGAGGGTGGCACCTCGCTCGTGTTTTGAATGATCAGCTTATCGCCGGCACTCACGTCGAAAACGGTAAGATCTTCGTCTTCGTGTATTTCATATATGTTGCGCGTTTCGTTCCAACGTGCCAGAGGAATGTTTCCTGCTTTCTGGACACCACGATTCGATATCAAAGTCATGGTGGGAACGCTAGCTTTTCTACCGTGAGACCAGTACGAAAATTCGTTTATCTGAATCGTGCCATCGAGGAGAAACTTGTAGTACGGATGATAAGGATGTAACATGTACAGTTTGTTACCTTCGACGAACGTGGAGATTCTCTGTTGATTGGGTACGCTGTTGATTTCGATGGCTTGCAGAGAATGCAGTTTAGCGAATTTAGTGTCGACGCCGAGCAGATTACTGTGAACTTGTCCGAGTTTATTTTCGATGGGCAGCAAATGCTCGACTATGGTATCCGTTACGGCAGAAAACGACGGTTTGATTTTCACTTCCACGTTCAACTGCTTGTAGTTTTCGTTGAGTTCTTGCAACTTGGCACCGAAAGAAGCCAGCGTCGATTCCTGCGTGGATTCCAGCACTCCGACTTGATCTCTGATGTTGACGACGATGTTCTGAAGGTTCTCGACTTGATTCAATTTCGAGCTCTTCTCGGTAAGATCGTTCACGATGCTTCGCATCTCTGTAAACTGCGTGTGAAGGTCGGCGACGCTCTGCGAAGTGGGCAGCGTCGACACCAGCGAACTAATTTCGTCTCGAATCTGTTCCACGTTCGCCGTTTCCGTTTCTAGTCGTTTCAGCATTCGAGATATGTTTCTTTTCAAAGCGTGCAATTCTTTGGAGGTGGGGAGATTGGCCACCCTACTCTCGAGATCGCTCAATGAACTTTTGATGTCGCTCGATTCGGATAGTGCCGTCACCGCCGTTTTCAATTTTTCCAAATCTTCGCTCGAAGGCACGCTCGTCCGTAACGATTCCAAGTCACCCTGTATGTTGTCGAGTACGTGATGAAAATGAGCAAGATTGGATTCGACGTTTAAATTTTCTAAATATTCTATTTTATGCTGAACCGTGCTCAACGTGTCTTGAATGCTCGTCAACGCTCTCGCTTCAGCGTGAATATTTTTAATTTCTTCGTTGATCAATTCCAAGGACGCCTGAAGCGTAGCGATGGTGGTTTGAATGTGTTCGAAATCTTGATAGGCCTCCAATTGAATTTTTATGTTCGCGACGCTTTTACCGATGACCTGCAGTTCGTCCGACGATGGTAGGTTCGTCATGGTATCTTCCAAAGTCTGTAACTTGGATTTAATTTCTTCCAACGTGCTGGTGAATTCTTCTTGTAATTTGGAAACGACGACATGCAAGCGTTCTGCGTCTATATCGTTCACCACGGTTTGAAGTTCGGAGAAATTCTTTTCGATTGCGGAAGTTCGTTCTTCGATTTCGAGTTTCAATTTTTCCAAATCTTCATTTTTCGATTGAAATTGCTGTAATTTGGCCAAATCATTTTGAAGCGAATCCACGCTCAACTGTATATTTTGAACGTTGTCGTAAGAAGGTACGTCGACATAATTTTTTATCAGCGTCTTCAGTTCGGAATCGATTTTCAGAATGGGGTCGAGACATTGCGTTTGGAGCGTAGCGATTTCCGACTCTAAACTTTTGTTTAAGGTTTCCTGCAAAGCGATCAAATCGGTCCTCAACTTCTTAACTCGAATGTCCAACATGAGAATCTCTTCTGCGTGGTCTACACGCTTGGTGTTGCCGAAAATGTCGTTAGGCATTTTTGGTTAACGGTTATTTATAATAGGATAGAAGATTCGTAATTCTACGAAGAGAGGAATAAGTTTGTCGTAATCTCCGAGGAGTTCCATGTAAAGATAATCTCCTGCAGACACATCGTACGTAATGTTAGAAAGCATCTTGTCGTGCTTAATTCGAAAAATGTTCTTGCCGGTAGAAATTTTGATTTCGCCTGCGTTTTCCGGATTCACGGTGATTTGAAGTTTCCCGTCGATCGGAATTTCGTAGAAATGTAAATTGTTATTAAAAACATAAAACATCTTGCCCACATCGTCATTCAGTTTCGTCCAAATACTATTGAGGTGAATGATCAACAGACCGTTGAGTTTAGGTAACACGGAAAGTAAGACTTCATGATCTGGTATGGTTTCCATAATGATCTGTTTTTTGAAACCGAACAAATTCATAGGCATGCTGGTTATTTAAGAATACGGTCAAAGTTTTTTTTGTAATGACAGTCAAAGGTTTTTTTTTTGTTTTGTTTTGTTTTTATGAATCTTCTGTTGAAGATGGACATATGTTGCAGGTTTTGCTTTCTGCTAAGCGATAGAGCCCCCACGGCAATGTGTGAATACCACACTCGAGGACGCACCTCTTATCGTCATCAGGATCCAGCGCAATTTTTCTAACTTTGTTTGTGGTGATGATATGGTCGACGCTCTGGATGCGCTGTTCTGCTCTTAGAACCGACGACCTGGTCTTGAGGCAATCGACAAAGTCCTCGAATGTGAGATGCTCCCGAACCACCTGTCTGCCGACACCCTTGGCCTTCTTGGTAACGCTGCCCTCGGCTTTGATGGCATAGGCCTTGGCGCGAGGACCTGCAAACTCGAGAATTACATCACCGTCCTTCTCGTCTTTGAGTTTGCCAGGCACCTTCTTGTTGCGGGCCAGGATACCGTACTTGTTTTGCTGGGGATAGCCCGAGGTGTCGAAGAGGTTAACCAAAGATGGAACTGCGGCTATGTCCCCGTACGTGTCGTCCGTGCGAACGTGGTACACCAAGCTGTCCGTGTCCGTGTAGAGTAGGCTGATATTATCGTTATAGTGCTGGCGTAGTTTCCCATAATATATTTGAAACATGTGCAGCTTGCTCAGGTCTAATACTGAGGCGCCAACATAAATTGGCTTGTTGAGTTTCACCTCGCTTTTCCTCATATGCACCAGAGCAAGCTGTTCATTATAAATGGTCCTCGATTTGAATAACGGGTTCGCTACGAGCCTGCGACATTGTGCTTTGTTTGATATTAGCCTCACATCTACACGATTCCGTACATTCTCCATGGTTTTCCCGAACACCGCATTGTTCATAAGCTTGAAGAAATCCTTATCAAGCTCGGACGTGGCTGCGGTGCGGTGTTTGGTGTTGACTTCAATATATGGACGCAACCACGGAGAATGCTCGAACTTGAGGATGCGGTGAACTGCGTGGACCGCGACCCCTCGCTGCATCAACCACCGGAGATTCTGGTAGTGCAGGACGTAATTCTTCTTGGGCTCGAAATCCATGACGAGCTTCTTCTGGTTGGAATCGGGTGGACACTTGAACTCGGGTGCAGGGGGAAGATCGCTGAACAAATCCTGCAGCTTCTCGGAGAATTGCAGATCAACCTCGGCGAAGAACCCATGTTCTGAATCGTCGAAGCTTTCGATGTCGAAGTTGGAGGGGTTAGCCCACTCGAAGTCTCTAAAGGGGAGTGGCTGCATCATGGAGTGTCCGTAGAGGTTATTGACGTCCGTGTACATGATGTAGCTGGACGGTTGTGAGGGGTCGTAGCCGGTGGCCATGTGGTGATTGTTGGCGCGCGAGTGTCGCTGCGACACCTGGACCATTCCACCCCGCACGGCACGTTCCAAAACAGCACCATGTCCACGTCCGAAAGAAGCTCCAGCTCGATCTTCGTCACCAGAAACATGGCTGACCACGCCAGTCCGGGGAGACTATAGAAGTAGGCGGGGTCCAGCTGGTAGATCTTCATTGCGGTCGCACGGAACGTCTGGAACACGTCGGCGAGGAGCGTCACATCAAGTCTGAGGTAGGCGTCGTGGTAGTCACCGAGAGTTCGACAGCCCAGCTCGCGCCACATGGACTGGGCATGGTGATATTCTTCGTCGGTGATGTTCGAGCCTCGTAGCTGACTGTAGAACTTCGCCTGGGGAGGTAGCGACGTCTCCGCGAACTTGGTAGCGTCTGTGACGTATTCGTAGGGATAGACCCCCTTACGCTTGAAGAGGCCGGCGTCCAAGTTCGGAAAGTTTTTGGAGGTGATGAGTATTTGCTCGTCGCTAAGCTTCCCTGCGAGAGCATCGAGGCTGGCCGGGAGGAACCTCAGGGAGTCGAGGAAGCGAAGCTCGACGGTAGAGCATAATTCTGGGATTCGAACCCACTTGCTCAAGCTAATGTAACGCTCCTCGTTCTGCGCCAGGACGCTGATTCCCTCGTTGTCGTACCCAAGATGCTTGACGAGGTGGTGGAAGTCGTATCCCGAGCCATTGTGAAAAAACACAGGGATGAAGTGCGGGTCCCGGGCCATGAGGTTGCATCCGTTGCACCAAGGACCAACGTACCTACCGTTAAAGTGATCGTGGTGTTGGACTTTACGGTTGTTGGCGGTGTACTCCTTGTCGCAGACAGGGCAAGCGATAGCCTCGTCGTGTCTACGTTGATCGTCGGGGGACAGTGGGAGCATAGACTTGGGGGCCAACAGTACCTTCCCTATCTCAATGGCCTCGACAACCATCCTCTCGAGGAAGTGTTTGGCTGCGTCGGGACCACGGTACACGTAGGGCTCGGGGGCGATGTGCTGGTCACGTCGCACCACAACGTATGCGAAACTGAATGCCTCGTGGAGTTGGTAAGGGGTGGTAGAGGAAACTTCGGGATCGGGATCGCAAGTGGACAGGGGTTTGAGGAAGGCCTCGAAATCTGCGATGATGATAGCGGGGTGCTCCACCATAGCACCGTGCATGTGGAAACGCTCCACGGTGCCAGGTTTGGGCAAGACTGCCACACCCGGCTCGTTATTACTACAGTAGGGCTTGTGGCGAGCGAGCTTCTCGGCAGCGATGTTGGGACCTCTGATGCGCTGATAATCCTGCTGTTCTCGATTGTCAAAAGTGATCAGACACCTTCGACAAACTTCTATGCTACCATGATGCTTGCTTTTTTGGCTCGACACCAACCGGGAGAGGGAACGGATAAGGGTGTAATGGTGATGGGTCTCGTCCTTGATGAGCAGAAGGTGAATTTCCTGCGCACCATCGTCCTCTACGTCGCTCACCTGGATGGGGTACACCATATTTTTGTCAGTGAGGCCATAAACGTTGATGGCCAACCGAGGGTTGTGTGTACGGGCCTCGAACTTTTGAATGTCCGGGACCTCCACGGGATAGTCGATCCCAACCATCGCATCTTCCAGCTCTGACTCGTAGGGTAGGTAGTGGTTAACTCGGTGTGGTTGGTTTTTCCAGTGGACAGGGTGTAATGCTGCCAGAACACACCATACGAAGCACTTGGCGTCACTGTTCTGAATGTTCAGGACGGCCTTCTTTGCCGCAATAGTAGGTGGTAAGGGGACGTAGCTGGAGGCGGAGAGAGGTATGAACTTGCAAAGTTTGACGCACAGTTCGTGGGGTTCACCGCACAGCGAACCCCCCGAGCCCTTAGCTTGATGTTCCTCTTGTTTGGTCACCAGCTCCTCTGCAAACTTGTTGTAGATAACCTCGAGGTTGTCGACATCCGCCAGATGCAGCGTCTTCGCCTTGGTGTTGTGGCAGAAGCTGTAAATTTCATCAGACGGCTTCTTGTACTGGCAACGTAGCGATGCGTAGAATTTGGTGGAGTGCGTTGCAAGCGCATCGCCGAGGATGGAAATGATTTTGGCTTGCACGTTCTCCAAAAAACTACGCACGTCGCATGAGCCCTCCGAAGTGATGACAAAGTCCTCTAACAAACGCTGGAAAGCAGACTGGTTCGCTTTCGCCACAGGCTTGACGCGTTTGGCGGATGGTGGCGAGTCGGCTTCCGTTTTCCTCTTGGTCGAGCTGGTCGACGGTTGTGGAACAGGTGCTCCGACGACAACTTTGCATGATGTTATATGCCTCTTCAAATTATTAATGGTAATATGTTTACCGCACCTGGGACATGGTTCGGTGGCAGCCAAATGCTTGCCCGGCACGCAGGTGCGACAATGTCTTGCAAAATTTTGGCTTGATATGCTTCTTTTGCACACAGGGCAACTTTTCTCAGATTGCATCTTGTTGAAAATATTTGTGGGTATGTTTCTAATTTGCAATAGTGAAAATATTTGTGGGGTATGTTATTTTATATATATAGTGGAGGAGTGTTACAAAATAAATGCTTTACAATAAAAAAAATCTTGGAAGGCTAATTCACTATAATAAAATATTTGTGGGGTATGTTATTTTATATATATATAGTGGAGTGCCACAAAATAAATACTGTGCAATAATTCACAATGGTGTTGGGTTTGGTGGGAGTGTGTTATTTATGTATATGTTACTTCTTGCTTTTTAATAAATCCTGTAAATAATTGGAAAAAAAATAATTAGGCTTGTGTATAGAAAACACAAAAATATTATGTGTACATAATTCTACCAAACAAACTTTTTTTCTAACCCTCAGCCCTCTTGGCGTATAAAGTATAAATTATAATTTCGGAAAACATAGTTATTTTCTGGTCGCCATTTTAAAAATCAAACCATAAGCATTATTTATGTTTATAGTATTCGTCGAGCAATAGCAGATAGAGCAAGAATCGTTTTCCTACAACCCATAGTTGATGAATTACAAAACATCTTAGAAATTACATCTTGAAATTTTAATCCAAAATAACTCGAAAACAGCAGGCAGTAGTCATCACCTCTCCAATAAGTTGTAGAGTAGCTACTTCTAATTTTGTATCGAATGCTATTAAAATTTTCAAATTAGAGTAAAAACTAAGCCGGCAAATCAAGTTTCTCAAAAAAATAAAAAATTGTCTGTATTTCCGAAACTTGAGGGGGTGGAATCGATTTTATTTGCTAGTCGAATAGTTCTCGTCGAATCCTATCCAGCAAACCTAAAATCATCATCCTAGCTCAATTAGGAGCCGAGAAAATCAATGTCTTGGAAAACGCCTTAAGATTTTTGTCTTAAGAAAATTTTCTTGACAGACCGGAAGTAACATCTTGAGATACCGGAAGTCGACTTTCTTAAAGATTGAGATATTTGTCTTAAGACGTTTTCCAAGACATTGATTTTCTCGGCTCCTATTAGGCCTAGAACCATGTAACTTTGGTCTATGTATATACCAGCACTTGCCCGACCCTGTGGCCGAGTGGTTAGCACATCGCGCTGCGACGCCAAGGGTCCCGGGTTCGAATCCTGGTCGGGCTTGGTTGTTTGTGAATGTCCATTTCATCACTCATCCCCAATCTTTGCAAATTAGCCAAGAGGTACAAAACGTAAAGTAAAATAAACTAAATCAATCATTAAGTTCCGTGTTGCAATCATGAAATTAAATTTTAATTAACTTTTTTTTTATCCATCTCTCTCTCAAATCTATATAGCCTGTTCATATTTGGCATGTCAGCCATTTTGTTTACGTGGCAAAAAAAATCTCAAGCCATTTTTTTTTGCAAATGCTCGTTGTAGCCATAAGTATAATTGGATATAATTGCCGGATTTTATTTAATTTTAGGTTTAAAATCAATAAGCGTGCATAAAAAAAAAACTAAATATTTTAAATAAATAAGATTCGAATAACTATGTACTTCCACTAGCCTTTGCGATGGCGCTGCGGTAGGCTTGTATTCAAGGGTTCGATACCCGCACAAGTGGTTCTTGAAACTGTAGGTCCAGTCCCGATTAGCCTTACTGTGCATAAAATAGACTTAAAACATCAAATCAATCAGTACTTCCACTAGCCTCTGCGTTAGCACAGCGATAGCCTTGTAATCAAGGGTTCGATACCCGCATAAGTGGTTCTTGAAACTGTAGGTCCAGTCCCGATTAGCCTTACTGTGCATAAAGTGGACTTAAAACATCAAATCAATCAGTACTTCCACTAGCCTCTGCGATGACGTAGCGATAACGTCGTTGTCTTGTAATCAAGGGTTCGATACCCGGTGGGGGGCATAAGTGGTTCTTGAAACTGTAGGTCCAGTCCAGATTAGCCTTACTGTGCATAAAATAGACTTAAAAAAACACCAACTCAATCAATCAATCAGTACTTCCACTAGATATCAAAAACACGCAACTCTCCTCTATTTTTCCTGTCTTCCTCTAACAATTTAACACATTTATTTTTTTGAAATATGCCCCGCACACATATTTCCTACCTACCAACAACGGCACACGGAAGAAAAAAAATATTCCAGCTACCAAGATGCATGCTTCAAATATATAAAAGCAGAGAGAGACATGAAACACCTTCTATATTCTCTCTCTTTTTGCATGTTTTGTGAGTATATTTTCTTCCACAAAAGCAGTGCCATACTTATAAATCAAAGCCAACTCATGCGAGCTAAGAAACAAAGTTACTTACTTTTAGAAATTCTGCGGAAATGCTCTTCACTGACGTTGAAAATAAAACAGAACTTTCTACACCAGCGCTTTAAGTTTTATACGGTTTTCTAATAACGTCAAAAATGATATGTTAGCCAACGCAACGTGGACCAATAGAAATCCAAGAACCAAATTCTCTAGAACATTCCCCCCCCCTACATTTCAGCCACATCATTTTGCGTGTTGTGTTCGAAAATTCACAAGTTAATGCATCGCATCGCATCATTGTTACCTATGCTGTTAACTAGCGTCCACAAAAAAAAAACAGGAAGTATAACTTCCGTCGTCCCAAAACCTACGGCAGATGACAATCTGTGACGCACGCGATGACTATCAGGGCTATGAAATAAATAACCGGAAAATTCATTGTATTTTTTCTCTGCCACCAAGCATACGTATTTGTTGAATTTGTGTCATTGTATCAACGTTGATAGCATATTCAGAGAGAGGGAACGAAATTGTCGTTTTTCTAGATATCCACAGGCAAAAGCGTAATATTTTTTTCAAATACAATATGACAGTCGCTTTTCGATACCGAAAAACTAAATACAATAAGTATATATATATTTACAATATTAAAGTTTATTTAACAATATCCACCTACGAATTTGCCTCGAACAAAAACATGTCATAGAAAAACATTTTTCCAGCCGTAAATTCAAAAATTTTGGCCCCCGCGCCCGCGCGTGTGTATGTGTGTGTGTGTGTGTGTGTGGCACATCGTTCCCCCGAGAGAGAGGTTTACAAAGGTCACGATATACAAACATTGCCGGAGTTGGAAAATTACGATATGGCGCATTCGCTCATTACTGTTGCCAGCTATAGGTTTTTCTCTCTCTCTAGCCCTTGCCAAGTAAAAAAAAAAGGTGTAGGTAGGAGTTGGTAACACTGCGAGAAAATGGAGCTCATGCCTTACAAGAGAAAACCATTAAGACGATCTTCACTTGATGACGTTGAACCCGTGCAGTGTTGCCATCCATCCATCTCTCTCTCTTTTATGGTAGTGTCGGTTTTCCTTGTTTAGTGTGTGTAGGTTGGCAAAAATTGCTTTATGCACTGTAAAGCAAGCCTCAAGCAAAGTTGCCAGCTCCTTGCTTTAGGTTAGGTTAGACCAAGGAAAAAAAGCTGTAGGTAGGCTGTCGGTTGTTTAACTCTTCCCTCTCTCTCTCTCCCCTCTCTCTTTTTTTTTTGTTGTAAAAAACTATGGCAAAAGTACCAGTAGGTTGGCAACCTTGCTTTATGCACTGTAAGGCAAGCCTCAAGCAAGGTTGCCAGCTTCTTGCTTTAGGTTACGTTAGACAAAAAAAAACCTTGGTGATTTTTTCGAGTAAGATGTTGGCAACACTGCGAGAAAATAGGGCTTATGCCTTACAAGAGCAAACCATTAAGGCGAGCCCCACCGAGCTTTACTTTCGGGTGTAGTGTTGGCAACACTGCGAGAAAAAGGTTGCCAGCTCCATGCTTTAGGTTAGGTTAGACCAAAAACCTTGGTGATTTTTTCGAGTGAGGAGCTGGCAACACTGCGCCATCAAGTGAAGATCATGCCTTACGAGAGAAATCCATTAAGGCAATCCTCATTTGATGTTGGTCAACTCCCCCACTCCTACTACTTGCCTTCTGATGTTCTCCCAGATTCCATTGAACGAAATAGAAGTCTGAATCCTGAAGCAGCCTCTTATGAACCTCCTAGAGTGGTGCAGAATCCTTTCTATATGGGAACCATTCAATCGGATAAGCGTAAGCGGCCTAGAGAAGCAGATAGTTCCGACGGGACATCTCCTCGGCGAAGAACCGAATTTAAGATGCCTAGAATGTCTGACATCGCACACATCCCCAAGTTCAAGGGTGATATCGAAGCTCAGTCAGCTGAGAAATATCTTCGTGAGCTCAATGTAAGCTTCGAGCTCATGCAAGTGCCTGACAATTACAGACTCGAATTGCTACCTAGAGTATTCACAGGTAAAGCTGAACATTGGCTGGCAGGTAACATAGACAGTTTTGTTAGCTATGCTGATTTCTGCATAAAGTTTAAAGAAGAGTTTGCCTCCGAGAAGGCTAAGCAGAGACAATTAACAGCTGTAAGAAATAGAAGATATTCCCGTCCAGTACATGAAAATATGGAGAGCTTCGCTTGGAGCATTTACGCCGCCTATAGGAATCTAAGTGACAACTTCAGCGAGAGCGAGGTGCTGAATTTAATCATAGGTCAGTTACCTTATAGAACTCGAAATCTCTGCCTTGCGCACTCTCCCCGAACAGTTGACGAATTGACCAGTTTCCTCAAGGACTTTGAAATATATGATGATCCCGACTACTGGAGAAATAAAGAGGACTTCAAAGGTAAAGAACTTCCCCATAAGAATTTCAAAGTGCGAAGCATTGAGACCAAGGGTGACACTAAACCTGAAAACTCTTGGAGCACTCGGAATTTTAATAGATTTGGAGGTAACAGAGGACTGAACAGTAACCAGAATGGTCTATGGGAACCTTATCGACCTAATCGAGGGCCAGATCGCAGATTTCCCGATTGGAGGAGGAACAATCAGGGACGCAGTAGTCCTAATTCTCCTAGGCGATCCTCACCTAGAGAATCGGGACCAAGGGGAAGACAGTCACCCTCCAGAGAAGTTATGACCTCTGAGCAGGAGGGAGCCCTAGAAACAACCCGGGACTTCTTGCATAATCAAAGGTCTCAATCCTGCCAAACAAACTAAATCCTTGTCTAGGTGCTTCGTTCCCATTTAGGCAAGGGGCCTCGGAGGAGCGACCTGATACAACTATCCAAGAACTAAAGGTTAACTTTAAACTAACTGAAACAGAAGAAGTAAAATTACAGAGTGAACTGAAATCCGCAAGGGAATCGAGGATTAGATATAAATCACCAGCAGTGGCTGCAAAGTTAATAGATATACCAGTGACTTGTGTAATAGATACTGGGAGCGAATGCTCTATTTTAAGTTATGAAGTTTGGACTAAGTTAAAGGAACAAATTCCAGGTATTCAAGTGCAGAAGGTTCCAGAGATAAGATTGATGGATTCTTCTGGGAGCCATAGGAAGCGTGTCTTTGGCAGCAGACGTGTGGAACTGGAGATTGAAGGTATGGTGTTCAGTACTGAAGTTTTTATATTAAGAGGGTTTGTTACAGATCTTCTTTTGGGCATGCCATTCTTGAAGCAGCACGAGGCCGAGATAAATTTCAGAAGAAACTCGGTAAAATTGTATTTTGGAAAAACTCCGGATCAAGATGTAGGGAATCCACTGGATGTTGAAATTGTGCGGTACATCCAAAAGGTCCAAGAAAGAGACGAAGAGTGGATGTATAAACCGACAGACCTCAAGGAGAAGGTCGAAACTATAGACATTCTTAATGATTCCCAGAAACAGGAGTTGCTGCAAGTGCTGAATCAATATATAGCAGTGTTCTCAGAGAAGCCCGGTACCATGGAAAGTGCAGAATGTGAGATCCTTTTAAAAAGTACCGAACCAGTTCATCGCCCTCCATATCCAGTGCCGCTCTCGAAAAGGGCCGCTCTAGAAAAAGAACTTAGCTTGTGGAAAAGCTGGAACATTATTCAACCATCGGTATCACCCTATCTCAATCCATTACTAGTGGTGGATAAGCTCGATGGTAGTGTAAGACCGTGCCTGGATTTTCGACTATTAAATGCTATTATGATTGTTCCTAAAAGCTCAGTGCCACCTATTGATGAGTCATTGCAGAAATTTAAACAAGCCCAGTATTTTTCGAGTTTAGATCTAGCTTCAGGCTATTTACAGATTCCTTTGAAACCAGAATGCCGAAAATACACTGCTTTTTCGTACAAAGGTCGCCAGTACGAATTCTTGAAGATGCCTTACGGCTTATCTAATGCTGTGTCTACCTTTGTGTCAGTTATGCATACAGTTTTTGGACCTGAAACTGAAAGTTATCTGACAGTGTACATAGACGATATTCTGATTTTTGATGTGGATTTCGATAGCCATATCCAACATATAGAAGAGGTGCTCCATAGATTAGAAGAAGTTGGACTCAAGGTGAAACTTCGACAACCTTCGCCTTTACAGATGTTCTCCGGAGCGAAGAAGAGAAGTAGTAGGGGAAGAAGAGGACCAAGTGACTTTAGTGTAGAAGAGACAGAGACTCTTACCTGGTTGATCTTTAATATTTCCAGTAAAATTTTTTTCAGAAATTGTAAGTTTTAAATTTCTACCAAAAATTTTTGGCCCGAGGAAGGGGCGTATGTAACGACCCTGCGAGGTCGCCACATTTAACAGCCCTGCGAAGTCGCAGTATTGTGTTTGTTGGGAAGGTATGGATGAATAATGCATGCTAAATGATTAAAATGTGTTAACGGATCCACCTCTACGGTTATTACTTTCGCTTATTTTTATTTGACCCTACGTGGTGGCTGTATTGTGTGAATGTTAACGGGTCCACCTCTACGTGGAGGAACTTGGCTGATTATTAGACCTTGATACTTCTAATAACCTTGAGACCTTGCGTGGTCGTTGTTTTTTTTGGTAAATGTTATCAAATATTGTGACATGAGAATTAAAGGTTAAAAACCTGAAAAGTGGAATGTGAAATGAAAAAAAAATTGAAAATTAGCTCAGCGAGATGCACTCTTTGAAATCAGTAAGTACTAGGCAGAAAGGCCTGGAGTTCAAATTCTGAGTACAGTGTGAAGGTTTATGACATGAGATTGTTAGCCATTTTGATTGTCATTTATACTGTTCAATTTGTTGATGCAAGTGAGTGCTAAGGGTAAAAGTAAAGACACTTGAGTAAGTGTGCTAAAGGACATCTTTGTGATACGATTATAATAAACTGTTACATATATATGTATAAACCTGGTTTAGTCTTTCTTTGCACCTAGCTAGCCCTGCGATATTTCTGAGTCCTTGTACTACGACTGAATCAGTTAGCACATATGGGTAACTTTTGCCGACCCTTCAACTGCAGTGTTTAGCGTGTTGAACGCAGCCAGTACCAGTACTCCTGCGCCTTGGTGCTGGGCACTGCGTGGGTGGACGTTGCATATTATATATATATATACACTTCATCAATAAATAAATATGCGTGTGTGTCTGTATATATATATATATATATATATATATATATATACACACACACACACACATACGGACAATTTTCTTATAGTACAAAATTCATTTTACAACAGCACAACAAATGCCAGATAGCATTGTACGCATGCGCGTTTGTAAACCCCGCCTACATATTCCGAGCATCAGCGTTGTGTTAGATAGCTCTCCATTGTTTCAACAACGATAAACAGCTTGGTGGCCCAGATCAAATTGGTTCTGGAATCTACTGTGACGTGTACCGTCTACTTTGAAGTATAAAAAGGTGAGTTGCACAATATTACTATTTAGTGTCCAGCAATGCTGTCGACTTTAAATTTGCTTCACGGGTTAATATCAAATAGAGCCTTTGACAATCATCATGTTGGGGTTTTTGCAGCTAATGAATTACCTGTACATGTGGAACTACCAGCAGCGTTGATTGTAAATACAGATCCCAAAGATAGCCCCGGGAAGCACTGGGTAGCAATTTACATAGACAGTAACTCCCGGGGGGAATTTTTTGATAGTTACGGAAAACCTCCACATGTGCATAACCATTTGCGATTTTTGGAAAATAACTCTAAATTCTATACGTACAACACTCATCAGATACAAAGTTACGGGTCTGTGTACTGTGGGCATTACTGTTTTCTGTATTTATTCCATAGAGCCTCTGGTAAACCCATGCATAAATTTCAAATTTTATTCCCAGTACCGATAAAAAACGACAATATTATAACAACTTATTTGCTGACTCGTAAATTAAATTTATAATACTCGGTACGTATACTAGAAAATATTGACAGTAAATACTGTTTGAAATTTTATACAAGTTACATATAGTCCTAATAGTATATTAATAATTTTGTAGCGTTACAGTTTACAACAGCTTACTTATAATATTTATCTTGTTTTGTGTCTTTACAGAACAATGACGCAATATCCAGAGATGGGATCTTTCAATGCTAGATTGTCCTCTTTCAGAAACTGGCAATCAAAAGAATTCCCGTTTGTAGAAGCTCTGTCCGAAGCAGGATTATTTTACATTCAAAAAGAGGATAAAACAGTATGCTTCAAATGTGGTGGAGGATTATACCGATGGAAACACAGAAACAATCCAATACTAGAACATCGTCGATATTTTCCATTTTGCCCCCTGTCTATAAACCTAATTTCAGATCGACAATGCGGTTGATGCTTTAATTAAATTAATTAATATTTGTTATCCAATATTTCCTCAATATGACGTTTATGATATTCTGCTGATTTTTCTCTCACCATTGATCTTTGTAATGCCCCGCCCCCCTCCACCTTTTTTGTCCAGCACATGCTTGGTTTGCTACGCGCGCATGCGTCTCAAAAACACACCCACGCATTTCTTGAAATGTATACCTGCACGCTGCGACATGCAGTATCTCGCAGTTCTTAGTCATGGAATCCTCTATTTCGATGCCGCTGAAAAAAATATTTCAACCGTACACTAATTTCAAGGGGGTTCTTCAGAAAGAGAGCGATCAGCATTTACCTGAAGAACAAAAACAAGTAACTAGTCTTATACGCCAGTCGATATTATTTGATCACGTCTACTATTTGAATGCTTCGAAAACAAAAGTTATCTCAATCGGACTTTCCTCTCATCTGGATTTCCAACCTGTGGTCAGGCTACACAGAAGCGGGGCGGCCGGTGTTGAACTACAGTTGCAGGAGTGGCACGCTCTTCAGGAATTGTTTCCAGTAATCGACAATTACATCGCTATTCCAGGTGAGCAGCCTCGTGTTTCCTACCCACTAAGTGAGCAACATGAATTGCTGATAACCACACTGTACAATCGCCGTCAGATCATTATAAGGAAGAAACCAGCTTACGGTTCCCTGGAGATAGTGTTCATCGCAGAAAGTTCGTGGCGGAACTTTATGAAGATATTTGTGTGCATCGAGCATGCGAAAGTTATGTGTGAAACAGTGTCGCCGTATCTGAAATCATATTTTGGAAACTGTGTGGAATCTTGTATTCTCGACCTTCGCGAACAATGTTTCGGTTGCACAGATATTTCCCCTGTCCATGCATGTAATAAGGAGAAGTTTGTGCTTTCCCATCTACATGGATGTACAAAACCTGAGCCTTTGTCTATACAAAACATCGACGGAAAAAGACTTTCCAAAGAAGTGTTTGTTTTTTGCGAGAACATGCTTGTGGAAAAAATAGTGAAACATTTTAATTCAGTGGTTGCAGCAGAAAATGGATATGATAGTGACACAATTCCTTATGTGGGTGAGTGAACAAACTTGAAGAATAAAAACTTGTTAAATAACATGCTGATAAACTGGTGACACAATATAAACATTTTACATATGTGTGTGTGTGTGTGTGTGTGTGTGTGTGCGGCTCTTTTGAATTTTGTAAATATTGGTAATAAACAGGGATAAAATATATGTCTTGGCTTTTTTTCACTTATCACCCCCTTTAAAAATCCTCATGGTTTATATTTTTACTGGTAACAATCGTTAATAACAACATTAATAATTAACTATATAATGAAAAAGTGTGTATTGTGGACTTGTCGAAGATAAAGCATGAGAGCTTTTCTTCACACTGGTAAAACTCGGTGTTAATAACAACATTAATAATTAACTATATAATGAAAAAGTGTGTATTGTGGATTTGTCGGAGATAAAGCATGAGAGCTTTTCTTCACACTGGTAAGAATCTGTGTTAATAACAACATTAATAATTAACTATACAATAAAAAAAAATGTGTATTGTGGACTTGTCGGAGATAAAGCATAAGAGCTTTTCTGCACAGCGCTGGACACGCAAAGGCAAGTATCTTTATTTTCATTCTATTTCTAACAATGATTCGCTATTTTTTCTTGTCACTATAAAAAACTAATTCAATTTTTCTTTTATCACATCTGTCGCCATTTTGCTTGTTTTTGTTTAATTCCTCTTTATGCATTGAGGTTAATCGAAACATAACTTTAGACTTTTACATGGAATTGAAACATAGAATCTTGCCTCCTTTGATTGAATCGAACCTGTGACTCCTCTTTGATCACAAAACAATAGTGACGGCCATCTTGCTTATTTTTTCTACTCTTTATGCATTTAAGCTAATCGGTACTGGGGCCCCACACGGCAAAACAACAGATTCTAATTTATCTTTATACATTAGCGGTAAAGTCTTTGCGTTGTAATCAAAAGGCATTTTGTTTTGATTTTTAATATCTGTTCCTGCCTAAATACTAATGCGGACTCAACACACTTCTTTTTTTTTTTAAAAAAAAAAAACAACATCATTATCAGCCAATTTGACATTGTGAATCGAACCCGGGACCTTTTCATTACAGCATAAACATCCTATTTCCAATTAGTTCATTTTCTCTTTGTGCACAAAAAGCTAATCGGAACTTTTAAACAAATACAATTGAATATCCAATTTTCACCAACATTGGGAATCGAACCCTCAACCACTTGGTTGAAACATCTCGCGGAATAAAAAAACACCCACCGCGCCCGCGCCGCGCCGCGCCGCCGCCGCCGCCGCTAAACACAAAACGCGGCCGCCATATTGATTTTATTCAAATACTATTTATGCACAGATGGACTAATCGGGACCTATAATGGCGGGACAAAACAATTGGCCTCATTTAACTACCTAGAGAATCGAACCCGCGACCTCTTCATTACCAGGCGACAACATTAACCACTATCCCAAGGCCGCCATATTGATTTTATTCAATCACTATTTATGCACAGATGGACTAATCGCGACCTATAATGGCGGGACTAAACAATTGGTCTAATTTAACTACCTAGAGAATCGAACCCGCGACCTCTTCATTGCCAGGTGACAACATTAACCACTAACCCAACTCGATTTTCGAACTCAACCATTTTGTTGCTTTTATTTACACACAGGCTAATCGAGACCATTCAATATTGACATCGTCGCCTTGTAATCAAAGGGTCCCAGGTTCGATACTCGGTGGAGGCACATAGTGGTCCGAATCACCAGTTTTCAACTGTAGCTCCAATCCTGATTAGTTTTACCGTGCATAAAACGGACTTAAAAAACTAACTCAATCTATCAATCAATCAATATTGACTCTACCAGGAATCGAACCCCCGATGCCTCTTGTTTTACAGAGCAATAACCTTAGCCGCTAAGCTTTCGGGGTAAAGCACCTTCGGCGCCATCTTTAAATCATTTCTTCATGTCTTTGAATCATACGCAATGGTTGCGCGCGCATTTCCTCCACACACACACAAACATACGCACGTGTTAGGTTAGCATACATCAAGAAACAACGTGACAAATCCATTGACCCCCTCCCCCACCGCTTCGGATGCCTTCAACGTGATCAGACACGTTCTGCTGACTCAACAATAAAATCGCTCGTACCCCGCTACACCGGATGTAACATAACACCAGGCGCATCAAATTTTTGCTGACGCGTAGGAACATAGTGCTGTCATTCTACTTATCTGCATTTAATGCTACTCAATACGAAAAGAAACCTTGGGCGGTTCTTCATATTGTTCACCAAAGATTGAAACGAAAAAAAAAAACCTTTTGAGTGTATGCCTTTCCTTGCTTCCTCTGACATCTGACGGATTTCGGTTTTGTATATGTAATGATAGTACTTTCAGTGCTTGAAGAGTGTCATTAGTAGGGACACAATTATGGTAAATAAAAACTGAGGAGAGCGGTAAATAAAATGTTAGATCAGCGGTATATACCAGCGGTGAAAAAAAAATGGCACACACTTTTTCATTATGAGAGAAAACAACATACAAAAGAGCTATAAATTGATAAACTACTTCATTTTTATATACTGTGCACATACACAAGTACTTAGCTGTCCAACCAAAAAGAAAACATCAATACAAAATCACTTCATTTCTAATTTGCATATCTCAAGTGATATATTCATTGTATGTATTTAAAGGATATCCTTGCTGTCCAACAAATAAAATAATCACTACTGCACATACACAAGCACATGTTGAAAATCACATGATAATAAACTAAATTCATTCATGACTGAACACAAATGACACCATTGTTTCCCTTGACGTGAGGGAACAGACTTATCTTATCGCTGCTACAGCTAGCAAGTCCAATGAAACTGGAAGTTGAGTAGACATTCGGGGGAAGAAAGGAATGCAGCTTGACAGGGGCGAAGTTTTGGAACTGAGATTATGTGCATGGGAAATTACAATTTGCAGCGTTTTCCTGATGTGATCGAAGATAAAACGTTCTTCAGCGGCAAGTGGTAGGAAACTTTAAGCAAACGTTTCGTTACCAATCGACAGTTTGCGCGCACAGCCTCGATTGCCGGTTTTTGCGTGTTTTCTACTTAATTTGATGATATTTCACGATTATTTCGCGAAAAAGAGTTCATTTCGTGGAAAAGCACACATTTCGCATTACTTCGCGAGTGAAACTCATGCATATTTCATCATTGGGGGTGTAGTTACGTGCAGAATGTTCAAAATTGCATCTTCTTTTCACATTTCGCGATTTCGCTCATCGCGAAAATTCAATGTCCCTAGTCATTAGGTACAGCTAATTATATAACAAATAAATGCTTCGTCAAATGTTTCACAAATATTTTAAAGTTGGACTTTTTACGAGTTGATCGGGAACTATCTCAACTGTTTTCTTTAACGCCCTACAGATGTCTCAGTAAATACCAAATACATGGCTTCTAAACGACATTGGATGTGGTACACATCTTCCATAAATTGTTTAAAGATATTTTTATGCGTATGGGAATTTAAAATTAGAATTAACTGAAGTGGAACTCTATAAGTATGATATATTCAATAATGTGGTTTCTATATCCAGTGGGTGGGAAATGATTAGCAGTGGCGTAGCATGGACATTTCGGGTGGGAACGCCAAGACTGAAGGAAGAGTCGGCCCTTTCTTGCTTAATAATTTACTTATGGTATTAGTCGCCACAGGTATTATTTGCCTGAAGTAAGCTGGGTTTTCAATAAAACATCATCATTGCATGTTTTAGCTAGAAAATTAGATGCCTCACTATGCCACAGATACTTCGCCTAACGGGTGCATTCAGAACAACCTCAACCCTGGCTCTTCTCATGATTGCGGGCCTACAGCCTATTGAAATCGTTATTAAAACTAGAGCATCAAAGTATTACTTTAGAAATGGACAAGAGGACGAAATCTATAAACTAATTGGAATACGCCCTGCCACGGTACCAGAAATTTACAACCACTTGTTTAGCGTCTGGCAACAGAAATGGACACAAGCTACGCAAGGAAGGAGACTTCACAGTTTCCTTCCAAACATAAAAGAACGACTTTCGATGGACCATTTCCATCCCACGAGAGGTCTCATACATTTCCTAACGGGACACGGTCCCTACGGTCAACACCTAAATAAGCACAACCTCAGACAGACTGATAAATGCCTGAAATGTAAAACCGAGACGGACACACCGGAACATAAAGCCTTCTTTTGCCAGACATCAAACAAACAAATCGAAGATTTAAGACAAAAGCTACCAAACTTCAACACGTACCAGTTAATAAGAAATCCCGAGCACTTTACGTCACTAAACGACTTAACAAACCTGGTGTCGAAAGAGGAACATTCCCTCTTCAAATCCGGCATCACTCACCTCCCCATTCAACCCCTACCTCCGGAATGTAATATACCCCCCAGAAGATCACAAAGAATCCACCTTCGACAAACTCAACAACAGGACATCCCTCCTTAGGACTAAGATCACCAAGAGGATAATGAAGCAGAACCTCCCACAGGAACATCAAGAAGGAGACACTAATACACAAGACAGTGATACGCCAAAACGAAAAAAGGTTACGCCTCCTCGGAGAAAGGCAAAGGATAACACTGCAAGGACTCGACCTAGGAACCAACAGAATTTAACCCAGATTTTTCTTTTTCGTTTCTTTCTTAAATTGTAATCTTACACCCCCTTCTTTATTCTCGTTACTAAACACACTGCAAACTTCCCTCACTGATTCTCGACAATTCTCTAAATTTCCACTACCGAACGTACTAATGTACCCGATACTTCCCAGGAAATCCCTCCCTACTTCTTCCCTTCCTGATGATGTCCCGGGTACCAACCGTCGTACCGATGTTCATCCCAGTCCGACCAACTCTTGCTGGTCTCCCGCAAGTCTCCTTGCATCAGGTACCACTCGTTCTTTCATATCTCTTCCTACTATTAATACGTACATCTCAAAGCCAATAATACTCTCACTATCTCAAACATAACATACTAGAACATAGACCCTGCTTAACATTCATAGAATCGTAATGTCCATTCCTCATTTCATCCATCAACACTAATGCACACGACACACAATAAAACTTATCCTAAGAAAACATTACCCACCCAATTACACATTTATGTAATTTCGTATCTGTGATCATAAATAATATTAATGTTAAACACTAACACTTATTTACTTCCTACTATTTCTAACCTTTATCTTAATCTTCTTACCTTGTAGAATGATGTGAAAGCAACTTTGTTCAGGAAAACAGAACAAATTTGGTTCTTCACACTGGGACATTCTTGCCAATGTCACAGTGAATTATTGTAATTAAAAAAAAATAATGGAAATCAAGGATGAATCAAAGAAAAGCGGGGGAATCCGTAAAAAATTCACGGAACTGACGCCCTGGGTTAATTTTCAGGTACCAGGGCATAAGCACATACCTCCGAAAGTAGCTTGACTACTTTTATCCGTATACATAAAATAATAATCGTTCTATGTAACCATATCTTGAATACTGTTTAGGAAATAAAATTCTTTGTCTTTCTTTGCCACAGATGTTTTGAACTCTGGTGTTCTATACCTTTTTTTATATCTTTCTGCATGACGCAAGTCATTAAAAACCTACCTGAATCACAAGCGCCTCTGCACAACAGTAGACGTCATTGTTGTGAGCGATCCAACTACTGATTGATTTGGTTTATTTTACTTCGCTTTTCTACCACTTTTGGTTAATTGCGAATATGAATATGAGTGATGATATTGATGAAGGGACACTGACAAAGAACACCCGTGCTCACGCCGGGATTCGAACCAGGGACCTCTGTCGTCTTGGCGCACTGTGAAAAGCAGAGTGGATGATCCAAATATCGTACACTCTACTGACGTAACAGTGCCGATTAGTAATTCAGACCACTGTTTATTACATCTTGAGAATGCTGATAAACATTTTAAAATAATTTTCTCCAGAGACCATTCGATGTTAAGAGTTTTCAAATGAATGCTAAACATTTCCATTCACACAATGTTAAGTAGTTAGATAATAACGAAAAAATACAATAAGAAAATAATTGTTTTGCGGGTTAAGTGGTAGAGCAGCCACAGGCTGAATTTCTATCACGAGGACTTCACCAACTTATTTGACAAAAACTGTGTTGATCTTTTAGTTTCTAATACACATCGCTGTTTGTGCGATAAATTATACAATGCAGTGGCCATTAAGAAGCAGTATATTTGAGATTGGTAAAGTTACGTCAGTCAATATTGCGTATTGTAGCATCACACAGCACGAGTTGCATGAGCGCGAAGAGCGAAGAACCGGGTAGGAATTCTGCCGCTGTCGTCTGCTTCAGAAGGCAGGAAGGGTCACATGAACCAATCACGGTAGACCTCTCGTACGCTGGCGTAAGAGAGCCTATTTACGCGCGTGCTGTAGACATGGAAGCTTTCCCTCCATAAAGGCAGCAAGCAATATAGGAGTCCTGTACGCCGAATGTGTGCAGTATGTGTGTTTTGTATATGGGAGGCTGAATTTTGTATCCCCCAAATGAAAAACGTTCCTGCGCCACTGACCTCGCACATATTGAAATAATATATTGCAGTATAATTATAAACAACACTGAGTCGTGAATTTATTTGTGGTGTCTGCTGACTTGTAAAATACAGTTAATTCTGATTCTTGATACAAAATCTAAATTAATTGGCATAAAAAAACGGGTTTTTCTATTCAGTGGTTTATATCAAAGAATTTCCACTTCAAATTGTCATTGTTGATATCAAAGACAAAGGCGGTGACCAAGGAGAGCGTAAGTGGGCCCCCACTTTTTGGCACTTTTGCCCCCGCACTATGGTAAACCTTAACAAGTAAATTAAAATGTCCTTGCCCCCACTGTTTTGGAATTCAATCGCCGCTACTGATCAGAGAATATATGACTAATTCATTTTCCTTTGTATTGATACCTGTTGAATATCCTGGATTATTCAAAATTTCATCACAGAGAGAACATTATGGGATTTCTGAGTCCCTCTGCATTGCGGGTACGGCCTCTACCTGCACCTCGCTGCCAACACGCCCCTGCTGCCTGCTACCGGAAGCGGACTTGGTTTCAAATTTCATATTTCAAGCTGTTTAGAAGCAAATATAGCCTAAGCGTAGATAACTTATATGCGCATATTTGATTTTGGTTTGAATTTTGCATTGCAGTGTATACAGAGATGTCCGACAGGAATGAATAAAATGTCATACATGTTACTCCCTACTCTCTACTGCTACTCTCCACTGCGGCAACGTGGGTCGCTTCCTCGTTCGCCATTTGTCCATGTCCAGTCCACGAGGTTTCCAAGATGGCGAAAAAGAAGGAAGCAGAGAAATCGAGCCAGAACGTAGACGATTCGAATAAAAATGGAAAAGAAGAACCAGAGGAAGAAGAACCAGACTTCAGCGACCCAGAAGGTTATGTGGACAACATCTCTGATGAAGGTGCATATAAAACTATGGAAAAGGTTTTTTTTTAGAAGGCGTTGTTTGTAGGCTGCTTTATTGTTTGTAACATAACAGATGTCTGTTTTTCTTACAATGTTAATTTGCCGAAAAATTGTCTCTACTGTTTTACAGTGAAAGAATGAAGTTTCTTTTACCCATAAATTCAAATTTATGTGTACGTATATGTTAAATGCTTACTATAATCTAAGAGTGAAAATGTTCGTGTACTCCGCGTATCCATATGGGAACTTGGCGGGCTGTTTTTCATGTAGGAAACAGATGTGCAGTTCATGCTACCGAAATATTATTTCAACCAAGTTTACTTATTATGAATGAGGTTGTACTATTGGAGTAATCAGAATTTCCCGGTTTTTCGGTTACTTCAGCTACTGATCCCTTTGGCGGGCAATAGTGCATTTTACCTATGATTTGCACACGTAGTTGCCTTGCAGAAGTATGATTCCTGTTTTAGATCTAATTTATGATGCACAGATAAGCTAGTTAGGGTAGAATTTGCAGTTTAGAATGAAATGCAAACTGCTGAAATTGTTCTTTTGGGAGTAGCACAGTATTTTTGTTTATAATTCTACACAAACACGATGAGTGTAGACTTGCCAAATTTAGAGAAAAACATTCCAGGAGATTTCTGTACAACCTTCAAACACTTGGTATTAAAATGTTTTGGAAGACTAATGTCCTGAATATTAGCTGTTATCTGTTTGTGGTCTTCCCACTATGAATACAAGTTGACCAAAAGAACATAGCAACCACAGTTTGTAAGTAAATAAAATAAAATTAGGGCTAGAATTGACAATACCGGAAGCATCCATAATTTGTATCCTACTTTTTATACTCACGAAATAATTAGTTGTGGTGGTTTATCTGATGTTCACATGTTGGGGGTGAAGTGAAGAAATTAATTTTTGAGCTGTAGTAGTTGTATAATAAACTTCTTCATTTTGACATTCATTCTCCATATGGAAGTATGTAAACCATGTTTGTTGACATAAACAATTGATGATCTCAGTCAGTTACCATGAAATGGAGTATGGAGGAGGAGTAATTATGATTCAACATAAATATATATGTGAATTTCAATTAGAATTCAACTTTTTTAAAATCCTGTTTTCATTCGTATTTTTCAATGTTTTCAGTAAAAGGGACTATAGGAAAAAAAAGGGGCTGCGGTAGCGGTAGGTCAATTACGCCACGGGCGGAACACAGAGTCTGGGACCAATTAATACTACTTTTTTCCAATTCAGATTCTTTCCTTACGGGGGCCAATTAATACTACTATTATTCCAATCCCGATTCTTTCCTTACCTTAAATTTTAAATTTATGGAATCCTTGATTCATAAACTTTCCAACGATGTATCAAACCTATTTTAAGAGGAATCGATTCGACATTCTTATATCTTTGATTAAAAGTAGGTTTGGCAACAGTGCATCGAACATACAAATTTGCTAGTTACAAAAATGGCGTCTTCTGTGTAGAAACCTTGAAGATATAGTACTACTAAATCAAGATTTTTCAATCGGTAAGTGATCGCAAATAGGTTAGTTTAGGTTATGTTATGTCGTGGTAATATCAAGAACGTATCTTTTTGGTTCTGAAATGTAAAATATTGTGATAAACATTGTTCCAGAGTTTGTGTTCGGATCAGGGAGAGCTAAATTTCACTTATTTCGCAATTTCCAGACGTGAGCCCCACATTTTAACTTCATATTCATGATTAGAAGGTGTCATTTAGTGTGTACACAAAATATTAACAAAATCGGAGAGGCTTCCAGTATTGTCAATTCGCTCCAAAATTAGTGTACAGCTACATAGACACAAATGCATACCAGAAGAAAATAATAGTAAATACTGAATCTCACCATTCCTGGAGGGCTGGCAAGCCTAGATGAGTGAAACATGATTTGTTTAGCAACTCTGTAGATATGTAGCAGTAGCTTAGTACTATAAAGAGGGTTTTGTATGCAATTTTACCTGCTCTGGCAGGATTTTGATGATATTGGCAACAACTAGACACATTATCTTCTCTATTAGCCTCCTAGGTTTATATCATGTATGCAATAATGAATAGTAGGGTTAGAGTATCTTCCTCTCCTTTTGTCATTAGTATCTTGTAATGCAGTAAGTTTTTACTTTCTTAAAAACTTTTTGTGGAAATGAATTTACTTCACTGATCAGAAGGTTGATTTTTATGCAATTAATACACTGTCAAAAAAAACACCCGTGCCCAGTGTGGGACTTGAACAGTGGCAAGATCAGAAGTTGGCTACTTCATATGCACTGAAATGCCACATACACACATTGAGTAATTACTTTGCAATGAGATCCAAAGAACAGAAGAAAATATATCAAAAACTTCGATATTTGAAAGCTTTCTCTATGTATGAAATGAAAACCATCTTGTTGCCTCGATATTATATAGTAGGCTTCTGAAGATATGTTTTTAGTATTTCCATATTTTTTTCATTGTTTTCTGTTCTGTACTGGTTCATATTCACCCTTTACCTCCCGAATGTATTTCCTGTCATCGTTTCATCTTTTATAGTGATAAGTTCCTGTAGCATTGTCGAACATTGGGAAGGTGTTTTGTGAGATGTGGGAATGTTTCATAGCTGAAATTCATGTTGTTCGTTGAAAATTAATTCTCCGACGGAGAATAGCGTTTGGCACGCATCTTGACTGTAACATGACCCGTCGTGATTGTGTTTTGTTCATGTTCATTGGGTATCCAGTGTTTCAAACTGTCTGCGTTTGCAACGAGAGTTAGAAGGATGGCTGGTCGCTAGCCCCACGAACCATTGGCGCGTGGTTAGGTTAGTTCGGTTAGGTTAGGCAAACAGTTAAAATTTGGTGTCGTGTTAGTATCAGGATCTAGAAATTGGAAATAATTGCGAACCATTGACGCTAGCCCCACGAACCATTGGTACTAGCCCCATGAACCATTGGCACGTGGTTAGGTTAGGCAAACATAGTTAAAATTTGGTGTCCTGGTAGTATCAGGAATATATATATTTGGTTGTGAACCAAAAAAAATCGCGAAAATTGTCAGTTTCAATTCCGAAAAGTAACTCCTTATTTTCGCTTATTTTGCAATTTCTAGATGTTTCCCACTTATTCCAGGATGGATAGCCCCAAAAACCATTCACGGATAGCGCCACGAAAGATTACAATTTTCTTCGTAAAACAACGCGAAAGAAAAATTTCTTGGGTTCCGAAGGTTGAAACACTGCATAACAATTGAAAATCGAAAAAAGACAAGCCCGACGCGTTATTATGTAGGAAGGTGTACGTGCCATATTGTGTGTGAGGCAAGCGGAAAGGCTAGGAGAAAGAAGTACTGGTAATGTGAAAAATTGCCCTTACTTTCATCAAAACAACGTCAATACACCTTCAGGAATGTTCCGCGAAGCAGATACGTAAGTATGAATGTCAAAAATTTGACAAAAGACAAGCACGACGTGCGATTATGTAGGAAGGTGTACTCGCCATATTGTGTCTCAGGCAAGTGAAAAGGCCTACCAGAAAGACATACTGGTAATGTGAAAAATTACAATTAATTTCATCAAAACAACGTTGATACACCTTCAGGAATGTTCCGCGAAGCAGATACGTAAGTACAAATGTCAAAAATTGACGAAACGAAAAAATTAGATGTGTCCGAAGGATAGTAAATTTTTACCGAGTGAACCACAGTTTAGAGTTCGTCGACACACCTGCAAGTGGACATGTTCATGAGCAGAACCTGCGACGAAATTCCAATCCACTCTCAAAATATAGAAGAAACATCACTTTACAGGCTACTTATCGGAGTACCTATACAAGAATAAATTTCCTCTGGAAAGAAGAATGCATGAATTTTTTAAACAAGCGGGTACAATGCAGTACATTTAAGTACCAGTAATGAAACCGAACGATCGCTATGATTAAGTACAGAATGCAATGTAAAAGAAAAGAAAATATATGTTACCTAGTCCTCAAGTATTTTGAAATTTGTTAACTTAACCCAACGACCTAACTTATTGTTACATTTTTTTTTTTGCATAATTGAACTATGCCCATGTTATAAGACCTCAAATTTTAGCTAAGCTTGCCTAACCTAACCTAACCTTACCGTGAATGGTTTGTGGGGCTATCCGTGAATGCTTTGTAGGGCAACCCATGCATGGTTATACGACCCCAAATTTTTGGTAGTAGCATAATTTCAAACCTGGGAAAAATAAATAACATGGAAGTAGGTATTGTTTGGTTTAGAAGGTTGGAAACACTGCATACCCACTCCAAATTGATAAAACACGACGTGCGATGATCCAGAACTCTCGCGCCATATTGAATAGAATAGAATACTTTATTAGTCACTAGACGACAAGATTGCAATAGACTTCGTCATAATAAGTATATAAATGTTAATATAAAAAATTACAAAACAAAAGAAAATTAAAAATATAAAAATATTACACATTCAACAATACAGTTTGCAAATTAAACTACATGTTTTATTACAGCGAATGCAATTGAAAAATAGTACTCTATTTTGATTACAATACAAGCCATGTACAAAAACCCATTGTACAGCTCTGTGATGCATTATGAGTAGACATTTACATTTTACAGGCCCTGATGGAAGTGTTCTTCAAATTCCGTGACACTATATATACAATATTGTACTAATATATTATTAATGTGTTTAGCAAACTGCTTGTTTTCCAAATTACGTATAGAAGCTGGTAGCGAATTGAATAATCTCATTCCATTACGTTTAAAATTTGGTTGAGTCTTGCATAGTCTAGCGTATGGCATTTCTATATTCAGATTGTGCCTTGTATTATAGTCATGTACGTTAGATCGCAGTGTCATCAGCATAGGTAGCTGTTTTATACAGTAGGCAATTAGGATTCATATAAACTAAAAACAAAAATGGACCTAATACTGATCCTTGGGGGACACCAGACAAAATGTCTAGCTCATAAGATTTCTTATTATTAAATTTTACTATCTGTCGCCAATTAGTGAGATAAGACTTAAGAAGGGATAGTTCGATACCCTTTATTTCATAATACTGTAGTTTTTAAGCAAGATTTCATGCGCAACTGTATCAAAGGCCTTACTTAAATCTATCAAAGTAGTACATGTATATGAGCCAGACTCGAAACCATTAATTATACCTCATTAATAGTAGATAGCCCCGATCTGAATCCAAAGTGGGCTACATTAATAATTGAATTCTGTTCAAAATAAGGGGTCAATTGCTTTTTTACACAGTACTCTATAATTTTAGAAAACACTGGAACAAGGGATATAGGCTGGTAGTTACCAGGGCTATCTCTATCACCCTTTTTGTGGATAGGGACTGTTATAGATATTTTTAGGTTATGAGGAAAAATACCATCATTTAATGTCCCATTTATATGATATGTAATTGGAAGTGCTATTATGTCAATTATATGCTTTATAATAAATGTTGATAGACCGAAAAAATCTTCACTATAGGAGTTTTTATTTTTTAAAAAAGTAACAATAATTACTTGTAATATGAAAAATTGGAATTATTTTCGTAAGAAATCCATAATTACACCTTATAGTACAATGTTCCGCAATGCAGAATAAGTAAGAAGCAATGTTAAAAAGGACTAAATAAGTTATAGGTGTTTTGACAAGATGAAAGTAGTAATTAGATGTGTTTTTACATATGAGAATTTCCCCAAATCTTCTGACAGGTGTAAATAACTATATATGCGATTCACTCCTAAATTTTAATTTTACTCGCATATGTGGTGTGATAATTTTTGGTGGACATTGCAGTTTGAGTGATTGTGGTGCATTTATGTTTTTCCTTGAATTTCAGAACTCCTCGGAGACTTGATAAAGCAGAAGCCCCATGAAACAGATGGGGTAGAGTCTGTTATAGTAGTAGATGGTGTCCCTCAGGTTGGACCTGATCGTCTAGAGAAACTACAGTCTGTTATAGGAAAAATATTTTCAAAATTTGGAAATATAATTAACGAGTATTATCCTAGAAATGAAAATGGCCAAACAAAAGGGTGAGTTAATTGTTTTTTACTTGATTTCATCTAGATGTAGATAGAATCATTCACACAATGCAACTTTTTGTTTCATTCCTAATATCATTTTAGTTGATCAAAAATAGATTTTTAAATGAGTTGGAGTGAAGGTGAAATTAAATATATTAGGGTGATATCTTCACCAGGTGGTGAAGATAGCTTGTGAGCTTGTTTCAGATTTAGGGCTATTAGCATTATACTTACTTCTGCTGGCCCAAGTTCTAATTGCTTAATTCGAATTTCATCATGGTACACAGCCATTTTTTCATGGTTAGATTTCTATTTGTCTGGTGACACATACTTTGGAGTTTTAGTGATTACTTACTTCGTGTTTGCTTCGGAATGGTTTTACATTTCCGTATACTCCAATACAATTCTTCCCTGTCTTCCCTTGCATTTAGCCATTTGTTTGCTGTTGTCTTGGTTACGGACTGCTGTTGCCATCTTGATCACGTGTGTGGTGGAATGTGGCTTCGTAGTTAGATTAGGTGAGTCAGGTTTAGGGCTCTTAGTATTCAAGTAGTCTTAATGCTTTCATGGTTAGGTTAGTTGGGCCATGTTACGGTAATTTCCCTAAATGCTTTATATCATGTTGGTCTCAAGCACAACACCCCTTCGAGTGTTGTGTTGGCAGCAGTCTGTGGAAAGCGGGGATATTTGCATAAGGTACTTTTACAACTTCTTTTCACCGATAACTAGGACTTTTGAGAATTGCAAACAGTGCTAATTACTTTCTGAAAGCTTCAAATTTGCTTTCACAATCTTTTCCACTATTCTGCGATATTTTCTCTTCTATGAACGAAGAATGTCTTGTCATTGGAACAACCGATGCTTTTGTAAGGTACTTTTTTTGTCTTTTTTTGATTATAAATTGCATTTTTTGGAACTCCAGACAGTGGTAATGACTTCCATTAAGGTTCAAATTCATTGTAACAATCATTTCTACAATGCTATGAAACTGAAAAATCATTAAATATTCTGAGTTTTAGTTATTTTTTAAAGGTTTTCTTCTGATTATATGGAACATTAGATAATCTAGGCATTAATATACTAGCCCAGTCTCTACTTCACTGAACTTTTTGACGCTAAGTGTGGTACAGTGCCCTGGTGCAAGGAAATTGTGTTCAACCAAGTAGACTAGGCAAGAATAGCAGTGTTCAAGTTCAGAAGATTCAACAAGTGCCTGTGCACTTGATTGGTTAACACATTCTACATGACCATAACAACACTAAATCACTTCAGAACATAATGCTTGCAGCCAACTACACCTGTGTGTAAAAAGAGAATTAAAAAGTGCACCAAACTAAACAGAAGTACCATGTCCTATTGTGTTCTTTCAGGGTAAACATCACTGCTTAGAGATATATAATTATTTCCTTATAGTTCTTTGAAAGTAATCCCAGATCAGATTATCTTTTCAGTATAAATGTTCCTGTTTACATTGTATGAATGTTTCGCTCCTAGTTGCAGAAGCAAAGTTTTGATTTGATGACTAGGAGAATGGAATGTTTGCCTGCCTCAGTTCGAATTTTATTTGAATATTATCTTTCTTTTGCAGCTATATTTTCCTAGAGTATAGTAGTCCAGCGAATGCAGCAGAGGCTGTGAAAGTGACAAACAACTACAAACTAGATAAACTTCATACATTTGTTGTCAATCTGTTTACAGATTTCAAAAAGTAAGTATATTCATGTTTGTGATGTTAATTTTCTTAATTCATGTTAGTATATCCATGTTGGAGAGATATATGCTCCAACTCTTCAAATATGCATTTACAGTGGAACCTCAACTGCATGTTTTTAAGTTGTGGCTAAAAAGCATAAAGAGTAAGTAAGCCACATATTTATGGTGAAAAGAATATCTAGATTTCTGTATAAGAGCTGAACAAATAATAGTGTGTTAAGTTTTTTTCTGTGTAAAGTAGTCCATTTTTGCTTCTTAAATTTTTGCATCAAAATTAATATTTTATTCTGTTTTTTCATAACACTCAGGATAATTTTGACTTCAGAAAGTGCTGTATCTGTAAAAAACTGTAAATTTCACGTTTAAGAGCTTATTTTACAGTTCATTTTGTGACAACATATGGTAGGAAAATGTACCTTTCACCTTTCAAGAACCTAATACATTACCATTACTGCATATTATTTTAATTTTGTGTTTGTCAAAAACTAAATATGCATGCCTACTGGAAAGGCAAAATGTACACTCTATTTACACAATAAAACTTCACCCAAGTATCATTTGACACATCATAAGGAAGTTAAAATAATAAAAATCTGCCCCCTTAGTAAAAGGTCTGTTTGCACATTAGCTTCATAGCCTGCCATGATGAAAGTCTCAATTGTGATGCTTTGTGATTTTAAGGTCCTCTAAGAAGACCTGAGCAGGTTCATAGTGTTCTTCAGCCCTGACTATGAGTGGATTTATGTGCACTAAAAAGTGCCACAATACGTAATAACATTTTACACTTATCCTAAAAATTGTATTTTATGGTCTATAGTAATGCTTTCTAACCCAACCAATACCCTTGGACACACAATTGTCCATATGTACAAGAATTGAAAGAATTCTTGTCTATAGATGCATATTTTCTGCATGATTGGATAGCATAATATCTTAATGTAGTTAGTTAAAAGTTATTGCATGGGAAAATTTTATAACATGTTGCTCTATTGTTATCATGAAGATTGAATGTATAATGAGTAGAGCCCGGAAGTTTGGCAAAATGCCTCTTTTTATCTACTGCATATATTGATAAAATTTTTCCGGATATACGTTTTTTATGTTTCGAATGTTTTAGAAGCCTTTTCATTTTGCCTATTTGGGACCCCACTGCCTGTTTTTTACCTTTTTCAATGAAATTTGACCATTTTTTTTAAAAAAATATGTTGGCATTTATTTTTCTTCCGTTTATTATGTGAATAATTTTCACTTTATTTAAGTAATATTGAACTCACGCATGTTTCAACATTGCTGAAGGAGAAAAGTGTGAGAAAAAAGTATTACATGCTCAGTTAGGATATTGCCTTTCGGTTACCATTTCCTTGTGCATCATTGACTGCTGAAGTGGACAGGTTGATTTCGAACACAAAGAAGATATTTCTGAAATCTCCCTCTCGAACCCGAAAATTTCAGGAAGTTGCGCCTGAGCTTAGTTTACCTCCGCAACCAGTCTTGACAAGATGGGGAACCTGGATATCAGCAGCTATTATGCTAACAACCTTGAAAAAATCAGTGAGGTGATCGATGCTCTTCCAGAAAATGAAGCGGCTTCAATTCGTGAAGTGAAAAACTCCTATGCTATTCAGAACTGAAGAATGAACTGTCGTTTATTTTTGCACATTATTGTGCATTGCCAGAGACAATTACAAAGCTAGAAAAAAGAGGTGAGACTCTTCTAGCATCCATGAAATTCTTCGAGGAATCTATGCAGCAGATGATGGAAGTGCCATTAGAAAAGGGGTCAGCTGTTGCGGAAAAGTGCAAACGTGTAGTGAGTGCAAATGAGGGCTTGAAACAATTGAAAACAATTTGTGATATTCTAAAAGGTGAAAATGTGCTTTTACCAAAATGAGTCCAGCTACATTAGCTTGTTTTATGTATGCTCCAATAACTTCTGTCGAAGTAGAAAGATCATTTTCTATTATGAAAAACAATGAATGTTGAGAACTTAAAAAAACAGCTTGTAGTTATGTGTAATCAAGACGGAGAAAATTGAAATGCTCTTCCCAATGTAGATTTTAACATTTTGCCAGAGATTATAGATAAAAGTAAGTGACTTCCAAATGTGCCTTTCTTCGCTTTATTTTGCCTTTTTTCATTTTTAGTGCCTATTTTCCACATTATAAATGCCTTTTTGTAGCCTATTTTAACGAAAATAAATGCCTGAACTTCCAGGCTCTAATAATGAGGGTTACATTCTAAAGGTGGGCAACAGTAGTAGGTTTGACAGTCTTTGCCTACTAGGCATATATCAACCTAATTTTGCACCATCCCCACTGTAAGGCTGAGCTGTGACAACAAGGCTTTGTAAAAATCTAAAGTGGTTCAGAATATTTATTACATATGGGGTTCCATAATTACCACATCAATCATTTTGGCAGATCTAAGAAAATAATTTTTCTGCACAGTATGGTGCAAAAAAGTGGTGAAAATTGTGCATTTTGCATAATATAGATGTTTAGTCTTCAAATGTTGTACAGGAAACCTCGTTAATACGAAGTTCAAGGGACCAAAAATGTCAACTTCGAATTACACGACTTCGAGTTATCCAAACTTTTCAAGATGGCACCTGTTTTTCAGGTGTAAATAAAGTACAGTATAAATTACCCCCACAACGGTTTTTTTATACTTGGTGGTAGCTCAGAAAATAAGCTTTATATGTGCTATATAATAATACTGTACGTTTTAAAGAAAGTGTAAAAACTGTTACACAAAATGAGAACATGGAGCTTACGCGGACGCAAAGATTCCAAGGAGACTGTAACACCATTTATCCTGCATAGTTATACAACCGGTTATGCACAGGATGCATGTTGCTGCAAAAAGTATTTTAAAAAATGGTATTTTCTTTCAATTCTGCAAAGTCGTTGCTCTTCCACGAAATTCTTACAATTTTAGTTCATAAGAAACCCGTTTGCACGGAGACCTACGGAAAGGAAAACAATCTCGTTTATTGCAAGAAGTGAAACTCTGAAGAATCTTGACAGTAGTCACACTGGCACGAGCAAGAGACATGAGATAATTCGGCAGAATGAATATTGGATTTTATGTTCATTCATGAGAACATTGTCCGTTACAGGATTAACTGGTAAGAGAAGATTCTCTTGGGAGAGAGCACAACCTTCTCCTGGCACAAAATAAAAATAAATCGCGGCTGTAAATTTCGTTCTGGTTCGGCTGTCTAAAACACATCCTAAAGAAAATCAAGTTTTCTTTGCTTCAGTTACCTTCATATTTGCCCCCTCGCCCTTTGCAGGGATCAGTCCAAACTCTTCCTCAACTTGCATTGTAATCCACTCTGAAAAAGGTAACATGCAACTTGTGATCTGTTTACACCGAATGTATATCCTAGGACACATTAAACAGCACCGCACTCTATAATCACTCTGGTTTGGATCCCACTTTTAAACTGTATATTAGTCCCGCTTAGCTCATCAGCATAAAATGAGCTCAAAACAAGCTTTACGAAACTTGCATATTTTCAGATTAATCTACAATTTATTATTGGATTCAGGAGTATTCTGGAGGTCAACACTCGCTCCGCCAAAACTTTTCCTCTCGTATTCCTACATAAAGCATTGAATACTTATTATTATTATTATTATTTTCAGCAGCACTCTAATGGTTCTGGAGAAAAGCGGCGATTATACAAACTTTATGTGCATCATGAAGTTGTTTCGGCTCTTTGTTTTTCGTTCTGGAGATCAAATTTCGCTTCGTTGCGCTGGATGAGTCATTGCTGTTATTGGCAAGAGACAACTTTCCAGATGCTAGAATAAACACTGGTGCCAGCTGCAGCGTAAACACAATGAAACCAGCTGGAAGTTAGAGCAGCAGGTGGCAGAAGGGAAATCCTCAGCATTTTAAAGATAACACAATTGTCGAAGACGAACTTTTATCAGCAGTGTGAAAAAGAAAAATGATCCTTGCATTACTTTTACCATGCAATAGACAATGATACGGGCAATATTTCCTATCCAGACAGCTGCATTCAAACAAGAAAGAGGGACCTGAATTCTGCAATTATCACATTGCCATGCACACCAGTAGCAGATAATGAGCTGTTGTAGAAGGGAAGGGGTCACTTTTCTTTTTCTTATCCTGTTGTTTTTGTTCGTTTTGAAGAAGGTATTCAGAATTGGAAGCTTTATTTTAGACTCCATAGGAAAGAAGCCCGTGTGCGCGCATGGACGAAACAATTAACAACGGATCCCCCCCTCCCCCGTTTGCTGATAGGAAAAAGGGAGAAGTCACTCAGCCAACAGAACACTTTTTTGGCAAATTTTATGGCCAGCACAGTTGGGAATCGTAAGAAGCGGGAAACGGGAGTTGCAACATACGTAAGATCAAAGTCAACTTTTGCGGGAAACCTAGATGACAACGCATTAAGCAGGTTGACCATCTTTAGTTGGCCTATGTGGCTTTGATTATCTGTAACAGTTTCCCTTTTTTTATAAAGTTCTACAGGGCACAAAGAACACACTTTTAATTAAAGTGGTTACCGGAAGTTGTTGGCTACCAGGCCAAAAGTTGCTCACGCACGGGAAACTGCTGGATCTCGAGCTCAGAGCTAGACAGATGGGTGAGACTTCCAGGCACCACGCGTCTTGTTTTGGAACATTCCTTCGATCTTATCTCGCATTTCTCATCTGGCACTGGTGAATATTTCCAAGGTGGCGCTTCAGCAGGGTTAAGAGCTTGACCTCCCATGCACATTGACAAAGAATGTCAATGTCCAGTGGGCATTTCGGGCTGCTTCCCTCTAGTTATCAGCAGCTCTTAGGACTAGGAAACATGTCAAGGTCAAGTTAAAATAATGTCCAAGCTCTCTCCACATTCGATCTTCTCTTGTCGACTTAATGCAGGTGTCTACTTTGAATTAAGCGAAACCAGTTTTGCCGAAGGGTCTTGTAAACAACTTTGTATTAAAAATTATCCGTATTTCGATTTATCTGTACTGAAATACATTATAAATCCTATCTTATTGGCTGGGGAATGGGAAGAACTTCGGATTAAAGGGTACTTCGTATTAACCATTATCATATTAACGAGATTTTCCTGTATTCCATTTTGAAGACATGGATACAGTATCAGCTGTTATCAGTGATTATGACCAAATTGCAACTGATACACGAGCAAGTATATTAACTTAAGCAAGTATATTTTATAATAATTACTAAGGACCTTTTGCTATCAATTTATTTCTCCAGACATATGTCATTCTCATAGGTTACATTGCTTGTTTAATTATTGAGGACTTCCTTAATACCAGATTCTCATTGTACCTAAATGTTCTAGGTATGAAGATATTCCAGATGATTGGGAACCACCGAAACCACAGCCGTACAAAGAACAAGGAAATCTACACTATTACCTTCTAGAGCCAGATGCGTATGACCAGTTCTGCATCATGTGCAACGGTGGCAGTGTTGTACAAATATGGCTGAATTCTGCACCAGAACCTTCATTAGTTGAGGATAGACCGGTGAGTAGATGTAGAGATTGGTGAATAAAAATGGGGTAAATTTTCTTAACCTCATCTTCACCTAATAGCCCATTTCCAGGTTTGACTGGGAAAAATAGAAATAGTATCAACAGTTCCCTGAGCTGAAAAAGTGACTTTTCAGAACTGCTGGTTTGAAACGAAATGTGTATGTAGTCCTTTTTTGTAGAAACCAATGAAACTGCTTCTACTAGATGTAATTTTATGATGCGTGACATCTGTAACACAGAGTGGCTGGTTTTGTGTCGGTAGTGTTGCCTCTGCAATGATGAGAAATCTTGAGCATGACTTCATAATGATGGTGTATTACTTAGGCTTTTCTGAGTATGCAACACTACCTCACTGCATGTAATAAAATCCATATACATACCATATTTACTCATGTATAATGTGCACTTTTTCCAAAATTTTTGCCCCCAAAAACTGTGGTGCGTGCTATGCACGGAATAATTCAGACAGCCAACATGAAACCGTACAGGGTCATTCCATGATTTTGGGACACTTGCATTGATATTTCATGTTTACGGAACCTATCATGTTATATATCGTTGTAAAGCTTGAATCCTGCAGTTTCTGAATATGGAAACAGTATTCCATACAAGATAACGACACTAATGTGAAATGCGGTCAAAATAAGTTCATCAAAAAATGAAGAAACATTCAGATATTTATGGTACTTTGGATGAGAGAAAACACAAGGAAAAAGATAAAAATTAAAGTGTATTACTGGCCAAATACATACATGGATTGTGTAAATTCCTTAATGGAAGAAATCTTGTGCTGCTAACTGCTATTTGGAAAGTCCTGAATGTGCCTCGTATAAATGTTACATTAGTCACGGGAAGAAAAAGTATGTATTTTGAAAAAGAAGGAATGAGCAATTGAATAGGTATGATGTCATTCACTCTTGATTAGCATAGCAACAGTTTTACAACCTACAACTAAGAAAGCCATTTCTTGAAACTGGATTGTACTGCGTATTATATAAGAGAGATAATTTTTTGTCACGTTTACCCATCCAAAACCAGAGTGCACATTATACACGCACGTACACTATACACGTGTAAATACGGTAATATGCTTGAATACTATATTAATGGTAACATCATCGCCTTATAATCACGGGTTTGATGACTGGTGGAGGAACATAGTAGTTCAGATTCCACTTCAAACTGTAGGCCCAGTCATGATTACCCTATCTGTGCACAGATTGAACTTAGAAAACAAGAACTCCCTAATACTACAAAATGTGGTAAGGTAATAGATGTGATTTTTTAATGCTTGTGGCTTTTATGTTTGCAGTGTTGCCTCTGCAATGATGAGAAATCTTGAGACCATAATTTTACAATGTTGGTTTAATACTTAGGCTTTTCTGAGTATGCAACACTTCCTCATTGCATGTAATATAATCAACATTAATTGTTCAAACACTACATATATTGATAATTTAATTGAAATAATCAACATGTAAAGTAGTGTTTGTTTTCTTCTTTTACAGAAAATTGAAAGGTCTAAGTGATGTTCCAATGTTATGCTGTTTTTGTTTTTATGTGCGAGTTTGTAAACGGAGCTTCCCAACCTTTGTTATACTTATAAGTGGAACATAGCCAATAAAAATTAAATTTCGAGCATATAAGTAATATTTCTTTGTTGAGGTACGCTAGTAGCCGAGACCCTGATCTTGTAGGCCTGCCTTACTATGTGCAAGGAGCATTCATTCTCATCTCTTATCCCAACCCCTCATATACCATATTTATGCGTATATAATCATAGTAAAATTCACATAATATGCTAAAATACTACATTAGTGATAATGCCGTTGCCTTGTAATCAAGAGGTCCTGGGTTCGATACCCTGTGGAGGCACATAGTACTTTGGATTCCACTTTAAACTGTAGGTCCAGTCCTGATTAACCTGTCTGTGCACAAAGTGGCCTTAAAACAAAAACTCAAACTCTGATACTGCATATTTTGGTAACGTAATTGGAATACACAATTGTACTCTGTGATTTTATAAAGCTTGCTGTAGTGTTGCCCCTGCAATGATGAGAAATGTAGTGTTGCCCCTGCAATGATGAGAAATGTTGACCATAAATTTACCATGATGGTTTGATACTTAGGCTTTTCTGAGTATGCAACACTTCCTCAATGCATGTAATAAAATTCATATATTGCTGACTTTCATGGCAGAGTGGAAATCACAGCATGCCAGGTGTCCCTGGTTTGAATTCCGGCATGGGTCTTCTTTGTGAGAGTTCCTTCATCGAAAAATCACTACAAATGATGACCAAGACAGTCAATATTTCTATTGGCTGAGGAAGACCCAGTTAGAGAGTTGAAGCATCTAATTAAGTTTTTTTTTTTTTTTTTTTTTTTTACTGAAATGCAGACTACTTTGGTCAGCATGTATAGTGTTCTTTCTGTCATGGAAACAAGGCTTGATCATGTTGCCTTCATCGATTTCATCATATCATCCTCAATTGTTGCCCAAAGTGGCAGAAAAGCGACTCTTAACAAAATTAAAGAAAATAAAAAAAGAATACTACGTATATTGATAATTTATTTGGAAAAAACAATCGTACTAGATGCGGTTTTAGGATTCTTGCCATAGCAGCCAGTCTCATATTGGCATTGTTGCCTCTGCAATGATGAGAAATCTTGACCATAATTTTACCATGATGGTTTGATACTTAGGCTTTTCTGAGTATGCAACACTTCCTCACTGCATATAATAAAATTCATATAATGTGCTTCAATACTATATACATTGGTAATATGATTGGAGTGCACAACAAGTAATGTGAAGTGATGTTCTAAGTTTATACATTATGCTATAGTAACAGCCACATGTTTATGCTGAATTTAAAATCGAGATTTTGATGCAAAAACTAGGCACATTTCAGGATCAAAAGCACATTTCGGTGCTAAAATGATAGATATAACTAGGGGCATGCATATTTCGTTTTTGGCGAAAAAACGAAATTTGAAAAACACATTGTAGTGTTAATTTTTCATGTTTTTGAAAGGTGTGAGATGCATTTTGTGACCATGTTTTGTCACGAAATAATGCGAAATGAACTGCAAAAAGTGAAATTAACTCTTCAACACGAAATTTAGGGTTTATTCACCGACGCGACACCTTCTGAGGTCTGAATTATCCTGAGAGTTATGCAATTCCTGGAAAATTGATTAATTCTGCTGTTAATATTGGAGAAACAAAAATTGATTCCTTAACACAGAAATAAACTTAATACTCGGATAACTACATAAATGGGCTATTAGAAGTGAAATGTTAATTCTGTGGAAGAAGTGTAGTTTTTAAATCAAATTCAGGATTATATTCACAATTTTAAAACCAAAATGTCATTTTATGTAGCATTTTTTATGTGATCATTCACCGCTATAACACCGATATTTTATTTTATTTACCGGTTTTGAACCCGAAATTGACTCCCTTTTTATACCGAAATTTTGCTTTTTTATTTACCAAAAATATGTGCCTCTAGATATAACTATACTTACTTCACAAAATAAACTTTTCCTTTCTAATAGCTCATTCATATAATTGTCAGAGTTCATACCAATGGTATTTACCATTCCTTTTGTCATCCTCTCTTGTGTTGCCCCCTCTCTCTCTCTCTCTCCCTTTGTGTGTGAGAGAGGTAAGTATTAACTAGTGTTGGGTGACATATCGTCCAGATGATATATCACGATATTGAAAAGAATATCATCCAAATGATATCAACTAGACGATATATTGTCCTGATATTTTGGCAATATATATCTTGTCGGCAATATATCGTCATGATATTTTAGCGGTATATATCGTGTCGGCAGTATATCATCATGATATTTGGTGATATATATTGTCACATTTTTTTAGCAGTATATGTCGTGTCAGCAATATTTATCATCACGATATTTGGCGATATATATCATGGAGATGATATATTACTGATATCACAATACGGAAAAAAATATCGTATTGTCTGACGATATATCGCAATATCAAACTTCCGATATCGCCCATCCCTAGTAATGACTGAGTTAGTTAGCTACTGTATATTAATAGGCAAGATCTTTTATGTGAAAGAATGATTTTTTTTTCATATAGTCTGAAGCACAATAGTTCAGATTTCTGCACAGGCAGGTTGCTGGGAATATCTTTTTGCATGTCTAAAGTGTTTGGCAAGTGGTGAACCCTACATATTGTGATAAATCTTGTACAGTTTCACTGAAAATGGATTTTTGATTCACTCAAGTAGGACACCACCTCCAAGACCCAGGTTTTGTTTCCAGTAATGAATGGGTACCTGAGGTTAGTCCTGGAGGGATGAAGGTGGCCAGAGCATGGTGCTCATCACATCACCACATCAAGGATGTGCATGTCCTCTACTTATTGGCCTTTATGATATGCAATACACGGGAGATTTATCCCCCCTTTTTTTTTTTATATGTGAAGCTGCACTAAATTGCTTGACTACTAAAATTATTCTTTTCTAGAGATGTGATCTTACAAATGTTTATTAACTCTCTCTCCAGCGATGGTCCGAGACCTATGTGAAATGGTCTCCGCTAGGAACATACCTATCCACATTTCACAAGAAAGGTGTTGCGCTATGGGGAGGACAAACTTTTGGACAAATTATGAGGTTTATGCACAATGGAGTTCAGTTTATAGATTTTTCACCGAGGGAAAAGTAAGTACAGTTTTTGCAGTCATTAAATAATTGCACTGGATATACTTTAAAAACCTGCTATACTCCTTAGGAGCAGCTGGAAATTTTTACAATGTTGTCATAGCAATAGTTACATTGTGGTGTAAATGAATGACATACGGGTTATGAAAAACTTAACCTGGTAAATTAACTTGAATGCTTTCCACTGAGTTGTCTATATTAAATCTTCAGTAACTTAAATTTTGTTTACGGTATAATTCTTTCCTTTCTTTTTTATACCTTAAGTTCATAATAGTTTCAGATAGCTTCTAAGCTAAATGCACAGCCATGACAATAGGTGTCTGGACAGAATTGGGTTGGTGCCACAAATGAGAAAAGCAAAGCGAGAGCAGGACAATAGTTGCTGGTTCCCGTGCACCTAGTTCAAGCATCAGACAGACTAGTCTCCGGTCAAGCAAATACTGTCAGTTTGTATCACATTGATTTCAGAGACCAACTCTACAATTCTACAAAAATATCTTTCATTCTCTTAAACCTCCGAATACTCGGGGTTGTGCTCCGATGTGACAACAGGCACTTCTGCCATCTTCCTAATTTCATGACCGTCCGTTTAAGTAGGTTAACACTTGCATTGTAATCAAGCTGTCCAGAGTTTGATTCCTTGAGGCACAGTATGGTGGTTCGAGTTCCACTTAAAAATTATGTTTGTTCATGAAGTGGACTTAAATTTTGCTGAACTTTACTCTAATGATACCAGTTGTTCTCAAACTGTGGGTACATGAACGATTTAAAAGGGGTACGTAATCAGCTTGGAAGAGAAATGTGGAGAGTACCCACAAGACAACACTTTTTGCTGCAAGTGTGTAGAGCAGATTTCATAGCTCAACAGGAAAATAAGGCTGTTTTTTGTCACTGACACTCTTCCATTTCATGTGTTTTGAAACAAAATACTCATTCAACATTTCATTCTTCAACTCAACAACCCAGAAACATTTGTTAAAGTGTAAAAACGTCACGAGTACGACTGGGATCAGTACTGAAATAGATTAAATTTGGACATGAATCTCCACTTGAAATTTTCAAGTGCACAATAACACCAAGCTATGGAGGCACATCCTTCTCGCTAGAAACTCTGAGGACTTAACAACAAAACTCCAAAATTGTGCTTGACAGTTTGTTTACAAACTTATTTTTGTTCTTACATTTTTTCAATAACTGAAAAAAATACAGGAAAATTAAAGTTTTTTATATATTTCTTAACATGCATGTTCAATATTTTAATTTCTGTAACTAAGCATATAGATTGTAAAAGTAGGAACACCCAATTAAAAAATTAAAGTTTTTCTCTGTTGCAGACACACATGCCTCCAACATATAAAGAATTCCGCACCAATCAAGCAGACAAAAGAAAATCCCTAAAACTCACTATTCAGAGAAAACCTATGGGGGAAGGGGGGTTTAGTTGCAACTAAAGGATACTATGAGACGAGTGTTTGGGAACCGCTAGTCTATACATTTTCTTAAAGTGTTACTTGCACCATTCTTTCTGACTTCATCATCCAGCATCAGAGATGATCTTGTTGTAGTATTGTTTTATTGCTGAAGTTTGTGCTACATGCTTTAAATTGTTTCTTTCTTCCTCGGTAGATACATGGTAACATACACGCCAATCTGTGACTTAAATCCAGAAGAGCCTAAGAGATTAATCATTTGGGATATAAGAACGGGCCTTGAAAAAAGATCGTTTGATGCCGACACCCCACCAATCTGGCCTATATTTAGGTGGTCTCAGGATGACAAGTATTTTGCACGGATGGGAAATGATGTTCTTAGTGTATATGAAACAAAGGTAGGTTTGTACGTATTGCTTGCATTGTAGAATTATTTCTCTTGTAGCTTGCAAGCATATAAACACAATATTTGATATAATGTTTTGGATGCTCCCTTCATCAGAGTAAATGGGAGTGTATGTTCTCCTGAAACATTGCATCAAATATTGTGTGCAAAGTTAAAAACTCATTGGAGTCACCTGTCTACATACATAAAGAGGTTAATGAACTATTCTGCAATGAACATTTATAATTTTATGTGGGATCTGTAGAATATTATTAATTGGTTTTCAGTAAGGATGGGGCAGATTAATCTGTACTGTATCAGTATCAACCAACATAGGCTTATTGGTAAAATTACTGATTATTTTACCAATCTGATAGATCCATAAATATCTTTTTATTTAGTGCAAAATTCTGCCATTTTGTTATAATTTTAATGGCTAATCTCCATGCCCTACTTTTTAAAAAAGTAAATGTCTAAATATGCAGCTTCTTTTGCACTGCAGTCACCTGGAAACCAACATTTGTTTAGGAGGTTAACGAACAATTCATGTTTTTCAGGGACCATTTGGAATTTTATATTGGATTGGTAGAATATCAGATATCGGTAAATTTTATATCTGTACTTGAGTGACATGAGTTAAAATTTCACATCGGCCCATCCCTACTTTTCTGTAAATTTTTCATGCAGATAGATTCTATCACAACGTGCTGAATATAACATCATGACACATGACAGTGAGTGAAAATTTAAAGATGGGAGGTAATTCGGGCAACAATTTGTCACAATTTTGACATCAGTTGCGAGGTGCTCTTCTGCTGATAACCATTATACACCTGTTCTTCCTACTGCCCTCGCCTGTTTTAACTTTTTATCCTTGACAATGCCTGAACAATTAAATTTTGTAGGTAAACTTCTGTATTTGTGTCTTGCTGTTCTTTTGTCATTCGATTAATTTCAAAAGATTACTGCCTTCATGAACACTGGTTGTACCATCTAGGATAGAGATGATAGTGCAACACTGCTTTGATTACTCTGTCGGTGGCAGTGCTGATGTCAACCATTTGGTGGACCTGGGTGATGTGATGATGTTTATGCTTATTGGTTGCGCTGCAGAGCTACTTTTCTTCTTGTCAGTGATCTTTCAAAGTACTGGTTTCCAGTGGGGTGTGCTTGTTCAGTGTCTGACAAGGAAACAGCAATGTGGAAATATGGAAGTTTACCTACACAATACTTTGTGTTTACCACACCACACCATGAAGTAAATTTTATATCTGCTCCTAATTGGTACTGCCATCATACTTAGTCACCTCATGACAAAGTTTGCCACAGTTACTAGTTGCCACAGACTTAACAAATGTCAGATGCATAGAAATATAGGAAAATAAAACACACTTTTGTACAGATGTTTTCCTTGACATGCCACAAGTTCTCTTTTGTGCTGGATGTTAGTATGTTTCCATCTATTTTAGCCAGAGATAAAATATGCACTGTTTGCTAGTGATCTTTATATACACTCCTCACAAAAAGTTCGGAATATTCTTACATTAGGCACAAGTTTGGAATATTATTATATTTGGTAATAGGTGATAGATACGGTGGCATATGTCGGCGAAAAGATGAGAAAGCACCAGACCGATACCATGTGTTGTTGTTTTCCAAGGCCGTGCCTATCACTTATTGTCTAATATAATAATATTCCAAACCTTTTTTGAGGAAGTGTATATTATTTAAATATTTATCTAGGTATTTTCCTGATTTTAAACTGTTTTTTTCAGTCCTTTTTCCTCGTCGATAAGAAAAGTGTAAAATTACCAGGAATTAGAGATTTTAGTTGGTCTCCTACAGACAATGTACTAGCATATTGGGTAGCAGAGGAGAAAGATGTTCCAGCGAGAGTAACATTATTAGAAATCCCAAGGTATGTTAATGGACATTTTTTTCTTTACACATGAAAGTATTTTCCCTCAGTGCCGGAGTGTGTTGACTGATGGGATCTTGCCACTGATTATTTCCAGATTCAAATCCCAGTCTGGACATCAATTTTTAGATTTATGCAGTTGAAGTTTTATTAAGCATGAGAGAAGCCCATATTTTATCCCACTTTTTACTACAGAATTAATAAACGTTCTAGGGTTTAGCATAACTCTCAGGATATTTCAGATTGTTGACAGAGTTGTATTCTCACATTTCGTATTTCAATTTTTAGAAATTCATGTCCACATGTACTATTATTTGTTGCTTTCAATTAGATGTTTTGGTCCCTCACACTTTCACCTTCATCAGGAACTTCATATTTGCATGGTAAAACAGCAGGTTAAATAGGGGAAAGGGTAAAAACAGATTAAACAGTGTAAAATATGAAATTTTGAAATGCTGGATATATATGTTGGATATCAGAATTTCCTATTTCACATTTTTCTTTAATTTTTCCTGATCTTGTAGTGGGATCCATGAGTATTACCATGCAAATTGTCCATCACCATGTTCATGCACTTTATTTGACCCAATAAGAGCTTCAAGAATTGAAAGAAAACTCAAAACAAGCTGTTGACAACTTCTGCACCAGAATACATAAAAATCCACCACTTAAAAACACACAGGATGTAAGAGAAAAATTAATGAAAGTAGTTATGGACAATTTGCACGGTAATACTCATGGATCCCACTGTACCATGCAGTTATGAAGTTACTGATGAAGGAGGGAGGATGAAGGACCAAAATGTCAAATTGTAGGAAAAGTACTGTACAAAAGTACCATGACCTTTTACAACTTATTGTATTGAATACCTCCAGTAATGTGAACCTTGAGAGGTAGAAATTCCATGTTAATGTACCCCACTTGTTTCAAGTCTTCTGAGGCCTCCCAGTGTGTCATTGCCTTGCAATCCATTGAACCCTTGTACTGGTGGAGGCTCATGGCAGTTGTTCGGATCCCACTTTAAACTGTAGGTTCAGTCCTGATTAGCCTTTCTGTGCATAAAGTGGACTCAAAACAATTCAAGTCCTCTGATTACTATAATTTTTAGATTTTTAAGAAAAATTCCTTTATGCACAGATAGGCTAATTGGAACTGGCTTACAGTTTAAAGTGGGATCCAAACTGCTATATGCCTCCACCGGGTATCGAACATGGGACCGCTTGATTACAAGGTAATGTTACCAATATACTCTGCACACAATTATTGGCATTCCACTTGATTATGTACTATTCCTCAAGTTGTAATAAGTCACTTGAAATTTTAGAAGGAATTTAATTTTGGAAGTGTACCCAATTAATAAGCATCCTCTTGATTTTTGTAGTTAATTTCAGAATTTGTAATTGAGCTTAAACATTTTTAATATGTAATGAATATCAGGGGTAGAAAAATACAGTGTGGCACCAGAAAAAATTCTCCGGACACCTGAAATTTTTATATTCATTTTAATTTTATTTTGTTTCGAGCTTGCTTATGGAAATTTCCATTATCTTTTTTTTTTTTTAATAATAATAGCACAGTATGTTTTCAGAATTTGTGTTTTCTGTCACGTGTATCATTAAATCAGAATAATAAACATGTCATTTTAAATTTTTGCACTGTTGCCAGCTGAATTTTAAAATACTCATCGATATGGTACAGTTGGCCATATATATTATAATATATTGAATAGTTATTCATGTTGTTACCAGTTGAGTGAACGCCACTCCAGCACAAGAATTAATTACTTTTACTCCAATATTGTATTAATTAATAAATTAAATGTGTTAAGATCACATTTTATAGCTTAGTTGGATTCATGCCTTTCTTGGCCCACATTTGCAAAAAAACAAACAAACAAATAAATCTGTCTCCTGAGAAAAATAGGCTGCCACCTGAATTATTTTTAGTTTTGTTTACCCCTGGTGAATATTACTGTTTCCTTATTGAAAATATTATAAATGCATTAGAAATACCTAGATGTTGATTTTTTTGTTTTCATATTGTTTCCCCTTTGTTTTATAACAGTCGGTCTGAGATTAGAGCGAAAAATCTCTTCAATGTAGCAGATTGCAAGATGCACTGGCAGAAATCAGGAGATTATCTATGTGTGAAGGTAGATAGGTACAGCAAAGTGAAGAAAGAGAAGAATGAAGTGAAATACAGTGTAAGTAATTTTATTTTTCGAATTTTATGCTTGTTAATTTCATATAATGCAGATTCAGCTTGCTTCTATTTTAATGGAATACAAGAATCGTTGATACAAATGTTTGTCTCTTTTTTGCATTGTTCGGGACACCTTGATGAACAAGGACATATCTCTCTATCTCTCTCTCTCTCTCTCTCTCTCTCTCTCTCTCTCTCTCTCTCTCTCGCGCGCTCTCGTTCGATGATCCCTTTCATTCAATGTGGAAAAGAGGAGGAAGGAAAGTTCCTCCCCCTCCCCGGGAAGCACACACACTCAAATTGAAGAGAAAAAGACCGAGTGGGAGCTAAATGTGGTAAATTGGTTTGAGGTTGAAGTTGAGAATATAAAACATCATTTTGGTGTTACTATGGAGATCTAAATGTAAATTTTTTTTAAATTTAAAAAGCTTTATTCTGAATAGATATCTTTCACCATACTTGCGTGAAATGCATGGAAGTAACAACATAATAATTTTCTCTCTCTTTAGTAGACAGTGCAAAAGTCTGCAGAAAATCTGTGCTTCGAAGTGATAGACATAGGACTATTAAGTGTATAATTCTATCTTCTCAACACCTTTTACCAATTTTTCATTTAACCTAAAATTGAATCCTGTTCTCTGATCTGGTCCATGGCATGTCGGTCCAATTAGCTGGACTACATCCATTCTAATTTCTTCTTAGCCATTCAAACAAGTGTTATCGGGTTACCAGCCAAGCTAATATGGCGTTAGTACCCAATGTTACCAGCCAAGCTAATGTGACGTTAGTATCTAATGTTACCAACGAGGCTAATATGACGTTAGTATCCAGTTTTTTGAGTGTGGATTGTGTGATTGGTAACTTGAGAACACTTGTTCAAATCCATCACCAGGGTAGCTACAATTCCTACTTAGCCATTGTTTGTCAAAGAGTTTCATCTACAAGACACGTCATCGTTCTGAAAATGTAAGTATCCATCCTCCCCAAGAGAGAGAGAACTGGCCTAAAATAGCCAATGGTAACATCATAAATAATAGTCTCATCAAGGACTATTTCCATTGCACTATCTGAAGCACTAACTTTTCACTTGTTCGAAGCCAAGAGTATTCCTCATGTAGTGTTCCCTGTTCAACAGACTGCCCAGCTAATAGAGTAATCTACCAGACATTTTTGAAAATCACAAATTTTAGAAGACTGTTGCATAATTAAAAAATAAGTTCAGTAAGGAATGATGACTGAAAACAATCCCATCTAGAGGACAAATATATTTGTGCCTTTCAACACAGATTGTGTACATAGAATCCGATAAATTGTATGCTGATCCCCGTGGCAGATTGGTTAGCACAGCATACTACGAGACTAGAGGTACAGGGTTCAAATCCCAGCCTTGGCAAGGGTGTTCATTCTTTTTTTGTGTCCCCCTTCATCAATTTGATCATATCCCGTACACACACACTTTTCTGAAGTTATCAGGTTTTTATCTGAAGAGATTAATATCTGGTATTTCTTTCAGGGTATGTATTACAACTTCGAAATATTTCACATGAGAGAAAAGCAGATCCCAGTGGATAGCGTGGAAGTGAAGGAACCCATCCAGGCTTTTGCATGGGAACCTGTTGGTTCGAAGTTTGCCATTATCCATGGAGAAGCTCCCAACATTAGCGTCAGCTTCTATGGTGTCAAGACTGGCCAGACTCCATCTCTTTTAAGTAAGTATTTGATGAAAATTTTTCATGTTATTTTATGAAGAATGTTCTCCATAAAATTGTTTCATTCTCTTGAATGTAGGCATTGGTTACACAAGGGTAGTCAAATAGGATATGTATTTAATGAGAATTTCATCAAACAGGAACACTGGTTGAAAATGTTGCGTTACCTTACTTTGACCAGGAAAGACAATGTAAATAAAATGTAAAATTCATGAATATAGATCTGTATTTAATAAAGTATATTCTTCCCAGTGTAGTGGTGTTTTTTATGTTAGTTTTATTTTAATTGCAAGTATTGGCATGTATAGTTAGATACCAGTATTTTTTTTTATTAGTGCATCATTTGTGAAGGATTTTATGTAGAGAAAAAAATGTTAAATTTAATTTCTAAATGGAATTTGAAAATTTCAAATGAAGTACATGGTGAATTTTGTGTTGTGCAATTAGGAACTTGGAAACCTCACGTTTGTGTGGCCCTTGCGGCATATTGATTCCATTGCTTTCAAATTAAATAAAGTTGTTGTTTTATATTAGATACCCTGATTTTAAAAGAAATTTAATTATTGGTAATAGCTCAGCCCTAATATATATATGTTGATCTTATGTTCTATAAAACACATTTTATTGCATATACTCTTAAAATGCATCCCACACCATTGGTTTGGTTTGGGCTAGAGGATGCACACTGGTTTGCTCCTGGAGGAAACCACTTTTCTCCTGAGATTTTATCCGGTGTATGGGAACACACATTTCTGAGGCTTGAAATGATCAAGTGGTGGGCTTTCTCGATATTATGTTCCTGGTCACGAGAAACCAGGAACATAATTCTTCTTTCCTTGCACAGACCCTGCCTCCTTCAGAATCTTCCGCCATCCATCTCTATTCACAGCCTTCCTTCTCCAGCTCCTAATTCCCAGCACACTCAGGTCCTCTTCCACCGAATCAACTCACCTTAAAGGTGGTCTTCCTACTTTTCTTCTCCCATCCATATTTGTAAATGTGATCTTGTTACCATGCTATCTGGCATTCGGTATATATGCCCCAACGGCCTTATCCGTGTTAGTTTAATTACCTAAAGCTGATTTAGTTCCATATTATATCTTCTCCATAATACATCTCATATATCTGCCCATAGATCCTCAGAATCTTCCTTTCAAAGCTTCCGATCATTAACTCACCCTCCTTGGTTATTATCCATGATTCAAATCCATACATTAAAATGGGTCATATTAACATTTTGTATAGTTCAACTTTTGTTTTCCTTCTGATGTACTGAGACTTCATATGTTTTCCAAGTCCAAAATAACTTCTATTTGCCATACTTATGCTGTGTTTAATCTCTGTCAGAGAATCTTCCTTCTCCGTTATATATGGGCCAAGATATTTAAATTCCTGAACTCTCTCAAAAGAGAGCCTGTTAACTTCAAAAGTTGCAGTATTAGTAGGCACTTTAGTTATTTCCATGTACAGGAAAACCTCGTTAATACGAAGTTCAAGGGACCAAAAAATGTCAACTTCGTATAAAACGACTTCGAGTTATCCAAACTTTTCAAGATGGCGCCTGTTTTCAAGTGTAAATAAAGTAGAGTATAAATTACCCCCATAAAGGATGTTTTATACTTGGTGGTAGCTCAGAAAATAAGCTTTATATGTACTATATAATAATATTGTACGTTTTAAAGAAAGTGTAAAAAATGTTACACAAAATGAGAACACGGAGCTTAACGCGGACACAAAGATTCCAAGGAGACTGTTAACACCATTTATCCTGCCTAGTTATACAACCGGTTATGCACGGGATGCATGTCGTGGCAAAAAGTCTTATAAGAAACGGTATTTTCTTTTAATTGTGCAAAGTCGTTGCTCTTCCACGAAATTCTTACAATTTTAGTTCATAAGAAACCCGTTTGCACGGAGACCTACGGAAAGGAAAACAATCTCGTTTATTGCAAGAAGTGAAACTCGGAAGAATCTTGACAGTAGTCACATTGGCGCGAGCAAGAGACGGGAGATAATCGGACAGGGATTAACTGGTAAGAGAAGATTCTTTTGGGGGAGAACACAACCTTTCCCTGGCACAAAACAAAAAAATCGGGGCTGCAAATTTCGTTCTGGTCCGGCTGTCTAAAACACATCGTAAAAAAAAGTCACGTATTCTTTGCTTCAGTTAACTTCATATTCGCCCCCCCCCCCCCCCCCCTCTGCAGGGATCAGTTCAAACTCTTCCTCAACTTGCATTGTAATCCACTCTAAAAAAGTAAACACACAACTTGCGATCTGGACACAAACAGTGCCGCACTCGATAATGACTCTGGTTTGGATCCCACTTTAAACTATATTTAGTCCCGCTTAGCTCATCAGCATAAAATGAACTAAAAACAAGCTTTACGAAACTTGCCTATTTTCAGATTAATCGACAATTTGTTGTTATTGTAGGTTTCAGGAGTATTCTGGAGGTCAAACACTCGCTCCGCCAAAACTTTTCCTCTCGTATTCCTACATTGAACATTGCGTGTTTTTTTTTAACAGCAGCACGCTAATGGTTCTCAAGCAAAGGGGGATTATATGGCTTTGCTAGGTTCAAAACAATGAAGCTTATTCCTTCCCACTGGATGAGTCATTGCAGTTATCGGCAAGCGAGAGCTTTCCAGACGCTAGACTAAACACTGGCGCCAGCTGCAGCGTAAGACAGGCTGGAAGTTAGAGCAGCAGGTGGCAGAAGGGAAATCATCGGCATTTTAAAGATAACGCAGTTGTCGAAGACCCAACTTTTTATCAGCAGTGTGAAAAAAAAAGATCCTTTCATTACCTTTTACCATGCAACAGACAATAATACGGGCAATATTTCCTATCCAGACAGCTGCATTCAAACAAGAAAGAGGGACCTGAATTCTGCAATTATCACATTACCATGCACACCAGTGGCGGATAATGAGCTGTTGTAGGAGAAGGAAGGGGGTCACTTTTCTTTTACTTATCATGCGGGTTTTGTTCGTTTTCAAGATGGTATTCAGAACTGTTCGATTTTTTTTAGACGCCAAAGGAAAGGAGCCCGTGTGCGCACAGGAGCAAGAATATAGCAACGGACCCCCCCCCTCCCATTTGCTGATAGATAAAGGGGAGAAGTCACTCAGACAACAAAACACGGTTTTGGCAAATTTTATGACCGGCACAGTTGGGAAACGTATGAAGCGGGAAACTGGAGTTGCAACATACGTAAGATCGACGTCAACTTTTGCGGGAAACCTAGATGACAACGCATTAAGCGGGTTGACGATCTTTAGTTGGCCTATGCGGCTTTGATTATCTTTAACATTTTCCCTTTTTTTTATGAAGTTCTACAGGGCACAAAGAACACGCTTTCACTTAAAGTTGTCGGCTACCAGGCCAAACGTTGCTCGCTCACGGGAAGTTGCTGCATCTCGAGCTCAGAGCTAGACAGATGGGTGTGACTTCCAGGCGTCACGCGTCTTGTATTTTGGAGCATTCGTGCGATCTTATCTCGCATTTCTCATCTAGCAATGGTGAATATTTCCAAGGTGACGCATTCAACGGGGAAAGAGCTTGACCTGCCATGCACAATGACAAAGAATGTCAATGTCCAACGGGCATTTCGGGCTGCTTCCCTCGAGTTGTCAGCACCTCTTATTACAAGGAAACATGTCAAGGTCAAGTTAAAATAACGTCCAAGCTCTCTCCACATTCGATCTTCTCTTGTTGACTTACGCAGGTGTCTACTTCGAATTAAGCGAAACCAGTTTTGCGGAAGGGTCTTGTAAACAACTTCGTATTAAAAATTATCCGTATTTCGATTTATCCGTACTGAAATACATTATAAATCCTATCTTATCGGCTGGGGAATGGGAAGAACTTCGGATTAAAGGGTACTTCGTATTAACCAATATCGTATTAACGAGGTTTTCCTGTATTTTGTTTTAGCTGCATTTACTTTGAGCCCCATTTTTTGTACTGCAGTGAGAAGGTTAGCTACTGCTTCACGCAATGCTCTTGTTCTGGCTATTATTACTACATCATCTGCATATGCCATAATTTGCACTGATTTGTTTATTATGGTTCCACTAGTTTCTATGCTTGCTTCCCTGACAGCTTTTTCTAATGCAACATTGAATGGCATGCTTGACAGGCATCCCCTTGACGTAATCCTTGTTTGGTTTCAAATTCTTCTGTCTGGGTTCTTATTTGTATTTTTTTTTAGGGTCTCTTCTAAGATGGTTAGCTTCTGTGGGATGTCAAATTCCCTCATGGCTTTGATTAGCTCTCTCCTTTTTATGGTATGGTATGGTACGCAGATTTAAAGTGTATGTAAAGGTGTTATGTGTATATTCCAAATTCCTTTGTATTTGTGCATATTTGTCAGATTGTATATGTGATCTGAGGTTGATTTTTCCTCTCTAAAGCCACATTGGTAGTTACCTATTATTTCATTTACATATGGGGAAAGTCTTCGGAACAGCACATTAGAAAAATATTGTATCCAGTGTTAAGTTTCCTGTTTGTAGACGATCTCCTTTCTATACCAGCTGTGCTGGTTAATAATTCTTAATTTTGTCGCTGGATGGCGCTGGAAGCGAGGGTTGGTGCACAGTCTCAACTGTTATGTCAGTTTGTTGCCAGGACAGTACCTGTCAAAACACCGTGGATGTGCAACCGAGTGCAAGTGATTGTGATATTGGGTTTGTGTGGGAAACATGTCGACCTTCAAACCAAATAAGGAGCATGTGCAGCACATCCTGCTTTTCTTGTTCAATCAAAAGAAAAATGCGAGTGAAAGCCATCGTATCCTTGTGTAAACATACGGTGACAATGTCCTAATGCAAGACACGTGTGTGCGTTGGTTTCGACGATTCAAAAGTGGTGATTTTGACTTGAAAGACAAAGATTGCCCGGTCCAGCCGAAAAAATTCCAAGATGCCAAATTGGAAGCACTGTTAGATGAAGACGATATGCAAGTGCAACAACAACTGGCAGAGAAGATAAATGTTGGTCGCCAAATCATATCTGATCGATCGTCTTCATGCCATGGGAAAGATCCAGAAGGCAGGAAAATGGGTCCCACATCATTTGAATGACAGACAAATGGAAAAGTGAAAATGGTGTGTGAAGTGTTGCTTTGTTGGCATGAAAAAAAGTCTTTCTTGCAGCGGATAGTGACTGGGGATGAAAAATGGATCTACTTCGAGAACCCAAAATGCAAAAGTCATGGGTTGACCCAGGATAACTTTCAACATCGACTGCAAAACTGAATCGCTTCGGAAGGAAAACAATACTTTGCATTTGGTAGGATCAGAAGGGTGTGGTGTACCATGAGCTTCTGAAACCAGGTGAAACAGTGAATGCCGTTCGCTACCGTCAACAACTCATCAATTTGAACCATGCATTGATCGAAAAGTGCCCAGATTGGGCAACAAAACACGGAAAAGTGATTTTGCAGCACGACACCACCTCATCACACACAGCGAAAGGCATCAGAGACACCATTTCTGCAAATGGCTGGGAATTCTTTGCCCCATCCACCATACTCACCAGACTTAACCCCCTTCGGACTACCACTTGTTTTCATCGATGTCTCGCTCACTTTCCCAGCAACACTTCAACAATTACGAAGATGTCGAACAATGGCTTGCTGACTGGATCACCTCAAAATGTGAACGATTTTTCTGGAAGGGCATCTACAATTTGACGGACAGTTGGGCACAATGTACAGCTAGGGATGGCGCATACTTTGAATAAAGCATTTGTTACCTTTCTCCCCAGATACACTTGTCTTTTTTTTTTTCGGATCAATTAAGAACTAACAGTTGGGCTGAAAAGTTCGTAGGCTAACATAGTAAAAAGTATTTTTTTGACAAAATTCGATTTTATTATTCAATATAGTTGCCTTCGAGGGCGATACAACGATTATAGCGGTCAACCAATTTTTCGATGCCATTTTTATAGTACGATTTCTCTTTAGCCTCAAAATAGGCCTCAGTTTCGGTGATTACCTCTTCATCAGTGCTAAATTTCTTTCCAGCGAGCATTCTTTTAAGGTCTGCAAACAGGAAAAAGTCACTAGGAGCCAGATCTGGAAAATATGGTGGATGGGGAAGCAATTCGTAGTCTAATTCATATAATTTTGCCATCGTTTTCATTGATTTGTGACACGGTGCATTGTCTTGATGAAACAGCACTTTTTTCTTCTTCAAATGGGGCAGTTTTTTCGTGATTTCATCCTTTAAACGCTCCAACAACGCTATGTAATAATCTCAGCTATCTCGATCAACTTCACTTTACGATCATTTAAAATTATTTTGTGGACTTTTTTTATGTTTTCGTCGGTAACAGCCTCTTTGGGGCGTCCACTGCGTGCATCGTCTTCGATGCTCATTTCGCCTCGTTTAAATTTAGCAAACCACTTCTCAACGGTTGATTTTCCTGGTGCAGAGTCCGAATAATGTTTATCAAGCCAAGCCTTGGCTTCAACAGTATTTTTTTTTTCCAAAAAGCAATGCTTTATTAACACACGAAATTCTGTTTTTATCCATTTTTTCACAATAACAAAAGCTGCTTCACTCACAATGCTATATCTCACGAACTAATTATCCGGCAGCTGTGAAATTTATACATGTATCTTTTGAAGGTTAGTACTAAGTAAAAATCACATGGATTTAATTCTAGTAACGCCATCTATAAGTCAGCCTACGAACTCTTCAGCCCAACTGTTATTAACCGGCACACCTGGTATATGGGATATATGATACCTTCCTCCCATTGTGACGGGATTTCTTCATCTTTCCATATTCTATCTAGTAGCTTTTGCATCCTTCCCATGAAATCCCTTTCATAAATTTTCAGCTATTATTTTGTCAGATCCTGGCGCTCTGTTGTTTTTCAGCTTTGCAATGGCACTGCTAACTTCCTCAAGGCTAGGCCCATCTTTTTCCCGTTCATTCATGTGGAACTTCGTGGTATTTTGATTTTCTTCCGTATCCCGTTTCTGTCCTTGCTCCCTTTCATTCTGGTTCTGGTCATTCAAAACTTCCATTAAAATGTTCCTGCCATCTGGTTAAAATATCCTGGTCATTGCTTAGCAGTCGTCCATCCTTTTTGGAATCTTACTCTTCATTGCATTGACATTTCTATAGAATAGTCTACTTTCTCGTTTTTCATTAAATCCTTCCAGTTTCGTCGTCTTATTTTCCCCATACTCCCTCTTCTCGCTTTTATGTATTTTCTTCTCTTTCTACCTCAATTCCCTATATAGTTCCAGTGTATCATATTTCGATAAGCTTCATTTTTCTGCCTGGTCATCTTACACTCATCAAACCATTCACTATGGTTGTATTTCTTCATCAGCTACTTTTATTATTATCTCTTATGTTGGTCCACCCCTCACTACTACTACTATTCATACCACCTTCCAATTTCCTCAGCCTGTCAGCAATCTTTTGCTCATATCTTTTCCTTCTGTCTTTTACCTTCAATTTATTTAGGTTATACGTATCTTGTAATTTCACTTGGTTGTCTCCCTTTTGTGCAAGATATTTGGTTCTTAATCTTAGCAATAACCAGGTAGTGGTCTGTATCCACACTAGCTCCTCTAAAACTATATACATATAAAATGTTAGATTTGTGTTTACTATCTAAAATTACATGGTCTATCTGAATACTTGATCTCCTATCTGGAGTTCTCCATGTTGCTTTATGTATATCTTTTAATGAGGATGAAAGGTGCCTGCTATGATCATTTGATGTCTATTTGCGAAATCAACCAGGTTTATTCCGTTATCATTACTCTCATGGTGCAGGCTTTGTGTTTCAATTACTGGTGTAACCCAGGTTTCCTGGACTACCTTTGCATTAAGATCTCCAAGGATTATTTTAATATATTGAGAGCAGGAATCATAGGCCGCCTCCAATGTATCATAGTAGGCATTCTTTTCATCCTCAGGTTTATCCTCCTTTGGTGCGTGAGTTGTTATGAAGCTGTAGTTATGAAATTTTCCTGTAACTCTTTTAAAATACAGGTTCTGTCATCTATTACCTTGAAATCCATTACAAGATTTTTCAACTTCTTCTTTATTAAAAACCCTGTCCCAAATTCATGTCTTTCTCCACAACTATAGTATATTACTGTGTCTCTTTGCTCCAACACATCCTTCCCAGTCCACCTTACTTCCTGTAATGCAAAAATATCAAGATTGTATTTATTGAACTCTTCGATAAGGTTTCTTAGGGTCCCAGTTCTGTATAGGAGGGATAATATGTTCCATGTTCCTATTCTCGTAACTTTTTCCTTGCCTGCTCGTCTTACATGTTCAGTCTGGCTCTCTGATTTGAAGGCTTCTCAAGTGTTGGTGTTTTTAGTGGGAGGAATGGTCAGTTCCCACGCCAAACCCCCAAAACTTGGGGGACCAGGATTTTTCATTGGGGTTTACTCCCCTAGGGAGGCTGGCTTCGCTATACCTAAGAGTCCTCCCTACCTTTGATTTTCTGTCAGGGTATCCTTCCCTTAGCCTTTTGGGATCCCTCCCCTGCAAGGCAGCAGGGGCAGTGCTTATTTAGTGGTGGCACTTCCTTGCCATGTCACAGTGCTCTCAGTGGGATTTTATGGGTTTTAATGAGGATGGTCCTGCCAATGCCCCCGACCCTGGTAACACTGCCGCTTCGGTCCAGGACTGCTTATTTGGCCTTGCCTTATTTGCAGCTGACCACCATATCTGATGGTTGTTTGCTATCCGCCACCTGCGACCCACCCAGTAGCTGAGGCTCACCCTGGGAAACCAGAAGTACTTGACAGTAATAAGCTCACTGGACTACTGGCCAAATTATATGAATAAATATATGTAAACAAAATGAAAATAGAAGGTATTTGCATTGTAGCAGATGGTATATTCTAGTGATTATGGTTAAGCAGAGGGGGTATACAGCATATATATCACCATATACCCTCGGCTACAGCCCTGTAGTGATTATAACACCTGGCATGTTTGATGCTGATTGTAATTTGACGTTATTCTTAGAATTTTCATGTTTTTGTGCATTTAGAATTGAATTTGCTTTTAAAAAAACTGGCGAAAGTGAATATTCATAATAATTAATGGACCTGTATATTTGTATATTTAATTGACAAACACAGGGTTGGAAATCATGATAATAAACATGTCTGGAAGAAAATAATTTTTGGACTGGAAAACCTGGAAATATCAGGGAATTTCATAATCAGAAAATTGTAGCAACCCTGAAAATGCACATCATTAGAAATAGAACACAATTGAAAGCAATCAGTTTCACAGAGTTCCCTCTTACATCTTCATATTCTACAGGATTTGTATTGAAGTTCACAGAATATTGTTCACACACAAGAGTAACAGATTTTTTAAGTACTTAGTTTCACATTTGTATAAGTAGTCACATATTTATGGTGAATAAAAGATCAAGATATCTGTACAAAAACTGGGCATATTTCGGGATCAAAAGCGGTGTATAAAATGTCATATCTGTGTTAAGATGGGGAGTGAAACCCTAAATTAACCACTTATTACAAAAAATTAACTTTTAAAAGCACATTTATATAGTTATCGGTGTATTAAGTTTATTCCTGTATAAAGGAGTAACCCATCCGCTTACCATTTAAATGGCCATGCCATGATTGTGAATTATGATTTAAATCTGAAGAGCGGCATTTCACAATTGAATATCTTGGACACTTTAAGTCATGTCTGCATGAAACTTTCACCAATTACAGATAATGGTGTCTACTAACAAATATATGAACTATATCGTTATGAAAACAAGAAACTTACCTAATATGTATGCTTTGTGTGGTACACCTTGAAGCACTCGGGCATATGGAGTGCCACCTTGCACTTTTCGCATTCCCACCTGCTGCTGGATTTCTTATTGTGAGCAGAACACACCTTGCACTATCTTGAAGGGTTGGTTTTTTACTGGATGGGGGATCTGTCTTAGAAAATGTCGCCAGTTGGCACATTGCAATCTCAAGAGCGTCCTCTTCTCACATACTTTGGTAACACAAGTTCAGCAAGCAATTGCTCCACTACCAACAATCTAAACTTGTTGTAGTGTAGGCTTTACCTTCTTGCACATCACATATGAATTGAAGAAAGCTATATTTTTTATATGCTTTGAGATACCGATGCATGATGGAAAATGAAGCTAACTGTTGGTCCATTTTGACAACCCCACCCATTCCCTTCTTGTATTCTATTACTGTTCTGGGCTTTAGAATAGGTTGTCTTGACTTCTGTTCAATTTTCCGGTGTTTGTCATGTGTACACCATTATGCATAGCAGATAACGTGCAAACATGTTTTCTGTCTATTCATTTGAGAGCTAGCATGCGGTGACTGTACACAGCTGATGCCTCACCTTTCTTCAATTTCACATCTTTCAGTTCAACAGGCATTTGTTTTCTGGACATTCTGACTGCCTAAATCATCAGTGTTGGCATTTAGAAGTTATTTCACAGTGTTGGGGATGTATACCAATTGTCTATATATAATGTATATCCTTTGTCGAGAAGAGAATCAGTTCAAGCACAACACGCTCATGTTCAGGCACTTGTTCTGCAGTAACCTTTGCCCCTGTATAAATTCTGAATTTGTAACAGTATCCACGAGAAGATTCGCATAATTTATAATACTTTATTCTAAACCTTGCTCTTTTCATTGGGTTGAACTGCACAAATGAAAGTCTTCCTCTGCATTTTACAAGGCTCTCATCAATGGCAATATCTTGCTCTGGAGTGTACATGTTGTGAAATTTTGTGTTCATGTAATCTAAAGGTTGCCTAATTTATGTTGGGGGTCAATGTCCTCATTGTTTACAAAATGCAGATATCACATAATGAGAAGAAATCTCATGTAGGGCATAATAGTTGCAAAGAAAGGAGTTTGTTATTTTCTGTGTGCTCCAATAACTCTGCAAACTTCATTTTTTCACTTATGACTGGAGGACACACAGACAAATAAAAGCTTTAATTTCATCGGGAGTTGTCAAACAATTTTGTTTCATTACTGTTACCTGACTGAGTTTCTGTGTCTACTTGAGTTTCTATTTTGCATACGAATTTGTCTCGTTTGAAATATTTTCCCAGAAATCATGTTTTAGAAATTTGGTGAAAACCTCACAAGCTGTAGGACTAACCCCTAATGATCGTAAATCAATACTATCAAACCCAGGAGTACCTGAAAATGCTATTTTCCTAGGTAAATCATTCTAGGAACATGAAGAACTCCACTTCCATGATTCTTCCTTGCTCTACTTAGCAACAGGTGGTCCGCCCCCTTTACAAGCAACACTTTCAGAACTTTCATCTCCACTTTCACTGCCTGAACTTGCACTTTTGATAGCACTAGAAGATCCACCATCATCACTTTCACTAAGTAATTCCAAATTATCTTCATCACTCTCCAAAAGCAGGTTTTCAATAACTTTATCATCCACAAGCCTCTTGCGCGACATGTTTCCAATAAAGGACAATCAACCTTTTGTTTATATGAGAAACAAAGCACCTCAGTAGTATGAAAAAGTTAGCAATACATTCAACAAGAAGTCTAGCATAACGTAACTGGCAGCTTCTGCCATCTGTTGACAAAAAGAAGAACTACAATTACAAATATAGCAGGCTGCTGATTCGACGGCTAGATAAGTTAAGCGTATATCTTGTAAGATTGTCCATTCGACAACTAGATAAGTCGATTGGTTAATAAATTTCCAGTGATTTGCATAACTCCCAATATACGAGGGTGGTTTGAAAAGTTCTCGGAATCACCACCAGATGTCAGTGCTAGGACAACGAGGTTCCCGCATAGTAATAGGCCATCCTTTATTAATAAACACATGGTGCGTCAGTGTTCTGGGTAGAGATCTGTGGTGCGGACGTCACTTTGTAGTTGTTCCTGTGCAGTGCTTTGTGAAGATGGAAAAAATCTAGATTCGAGCGGTGATTAAGTACTTCGTAAAGAAAGGTATGAAAGCAAAGGAAATTCATGCCGATTTTCTGAACACACTGGGGGACTCTGCTCCTTCATATTCAACTGTTGCAAAGTGGACAAACGAGTTTAAATTTGGTCGGGACAGCTTAGAAGATGATCCACATAGTGGTCGCCCAAAATGTGCTACTACCCCAGAAATTATTGAAAAAGTTCATAAATTGGTCATGGAGGATCGCCGACTGAAAGTGCGTGAAATTGCTGAAGCTATAGGAATGTCATCCGAACGGGCGCATCACATTTTAACAGTTGAATTGGATATGAGAAAATTATCTGCAAGATGGGTGCCGCGACTTTTAACACAGGACCATAAACGCATCAGAGTGGACATTTCCGAACAATGTTTGACTCATTTTAAGAGAAACCAAACAGATTTTTTGCGCCGGTTTGTGACGACAGATGAAACGTGGGTCCACTACTATACCCCAGAGACGAAACAACAGTCAAAGCAGTGGAAACATGTTGATTCACCACCACCAAAGAAAGCAAAGGCAATACGGTCGGCCGGAAGGGTAATGGCGTCAGTGTTTTGGGATGGGAAAGGGATTCTGTTGATCGATTATCTTCCCACTGGTCAAACAATTACGGGACAATACTACGCTAATCTCCTCGACCAACTAAAGCATAAGATACGGGAAAAGAGGCCAGGTTTGACAAGAAAGAAAATCATCTTGCATCAGGACAATGCGCGCCCTCACACAAGTGTCGTTGCCATGGCAAATTGGTTACGAATTGTTGCCACATCCGCCTGATTTGGCTCCCTCAGACTTTCATCTTTTCCCCAAACTCAAAAGTTTCCTCGGTGGACGGAGATTCTCTTCAAAGAAAGAACTAATAGCTGAAGTTGACACGTATTTCACAGGCCTGGAGGAATCTAATTTTCGAGATGGGATCAAGGCATTGGAACATCGCTGGACCAAGTGCATTAGTGTACAGGGAGACTACATTGAAAAATAAAAAAAAATTACTGTTGTAAGTCGTTTCTTTCTACTGCATTCCGAGCACTTTTCAAACCACCCTCGTAATTCAGACCCCAGGAGGTGTTGTCTGTAAATAACCCTAAATTTTGTCTTTCAAGAGTTTATTTTGCAATTTCACGTTCATTTCATTTGACATTTGTACTTGATACAGTGTCTGAAGAAGACCTTGCTAGAAGGTTGAAACGTTACGTTTAGTTTATGTTTTTAATAAAATAAATTACTGCCTTGGTCAGCATATTTAGTTTTTCATATTCATATTTTCATCAAAAACGAAATATGCATTCCCCATGTATAAGCAATAAAAATGCTGAAATTCTTACTATGAAATATGTATTATTATTATTATTTTTTTACAGAGAAGTTTGAGAAACGCCAATGCAACCATCTATTCTGGGCACCAAACGGACAATTCATCGTACTAGCAGGCCTTCACAACATGAGTGGTGTTCTTGATTTCGTTGACACAAATGACTTTGTGATAATGAACTCCAATGAACATTACATGGCAACTGATGTGGAGTGGGATCCCACTGGGAGATACGTTGTTACAGCTGTTTCATTTTGGAAGCATAAGGTATGCTCACCATACATCAAGTTCCTTTTGTATTAACTAACTTAAAAGTTATTCATGTTAGGGGGAGTAAAAGATGTGGTTGATAATAAGAAGACATAAGTGAGTTACTAAAATAATTTCCGCAAAACTTACTTGTAAATGTTCTATTAATTTCAGTGGCCTCTGCCACCATCCACTTTGGAAACTCGATGCTTCACTGTTGGGTTAACTTCCGGTTCCTGTTGTTACTTCGCTGTTTCTTAAGAATTAACATTCTTGTATGCGTAAAGTTTTGTAAAACTATTAAATAAAGTAATGTGACAATTCCCCATCCAGGATGAAATCTGAAGCATAAATTTTACATGCATTAATAATGAAATAAAGTCTAAATCTGTTGTTAAAGTACAGCTTCAGTTTTCATCTTAACCGGTCTTGTGTGTAGAGGTTTTTCATGCAACTATACCCAAGTAGAGGTTGGTTAAATAAATGTTAAGAAAAAGGAAAGGAAATATTAAAGAAAGGTCAAGGAAAGTCATGAATTTTGGATTTATTTTGGTAGACACCCTGTATAGTTTTTTATGTTGTTTTCCTTTCACCTCTTCATATTTTCCGTTGCTTATTCTGTACAGTGAAAGTGGTGTTGTTTGTTTTTTGTTTGTTTTTTTAATTTGATATAGTCTTTGTCTCGTTCACCTTGAATTTGACAATTTCATCTTTTTCTTTAGTCTTTACATTCCATATGTTTAATTTGTACTCCAAGGAAAGAGAATGCGATAATATAGTATGCTCTTATTGTCATTGTTCCTTTTGGTCTGTAGGTGGATACTGGCTACTGGTTGTGGTCCTTCCAAGGAAAGCTCCTGAAGCGCTTCAACCCTGAGAACTTCTGTCAGCTGTTGTGGAGACCTCGGTGCCCAACGCTTCTCACTCCAGCACATCTGAAGGAAATTAGGAAGAATTTGAAGAAATACAGTGCTCAATTTGAAAGCAAGGATCGTATGAGATTGACCAAGGCTTCCAAGGTACGGACTAGACTTGCTCAAGTGTCTGAAAATAAGAATGTGCTGTCATTATATTAGAATAAAAAGTAAATATAAAACTCTAGCCCAACACATCAGGTGCTCATTGATATTGTAGTTCACATGCAATATTTTTTTTATCTTCATTCTAATGCATCAGCGTAGTTGGCGAACAAGAACATCTATAGCTTGTTCTTATAACAGCCATCGATTGAAAATTGGGTATACAGGGGAATACTCACCGGAAATTCTGCGTGAACTCTTGTGTGAATTTTTGTTCATAGGCGTGAACAATTGCAACTTTTATTAATCCAAATCCTATTGAATTTATACATGTTTATAAATGCCCTGAGGCAAGTTTCTCTCAGTTTAACTTTTATTTTTTCGAGGAAGGAAAAGAAAGTTGCCTGGAAAATAAGACCAAATTTTCTCAATCCATTTGCTTTGTTAGTGTCCTTTGCAGAACAATCTGACAAGATGGAAATGTATTGAAATATAAGATATCTTGAAGTTGATTAGGTAAATTTGAGTTTGAAATTCTTATACAATTAAGTTTTTTTTTTCTTTGTACATTAGTATATCGTGAATGTATTTAGTGTATGAGTATGTGAAATGGCAAATGTAAACTCCGCACGTTAAATTAAATGTTTTTAAGTATATCATGTGCCATTTAATTGAATTGTAATTTTTGGATACATTGGAATTACTACAGATCCTTTATATTGTTAATATATTTTTGTGTGTATGTTTGTGGGTGATGAGAGTAATATGTAATAGAGAAAACATCTGCTTGTACCCTTGCATTTTTGGAAAGTTTTCCTTGAATACCGGGAATTATACTTGAATTGTATCATGGTCCCAGAGTGGCCAACCTGGTCTAGTGATGTTGGCATTTTTAGGTTTGAATCCTAGTGCAAAATCACCCTCAGGCAGAGTGGTCAGCGTAATGCTACAAAGCCATAAGTCCCAGGTTCAATCCTGGTTTAGAACGTAAAGTAGGGCTGAGGCTATAACGATCCATCGGTATCAGCCAATACCAGCAGTATTGTTATCGAATAGTTGTGGTTGGATTTTATTTACCAATACAGATTGAAACTTGTCCAACATTTCGCAGGGTCTGCAAAAAAGCCATGCAACACTTTTACTGGGTCTAATTATCTTGGAAATTATTCAAAATTCAAAGTATCCATTTATTTTGCACTAAGATTTGTGAAAAACCGTATTTTGTGAGTGCATAACAAGTTCTGATGTAATTCTTGAATATTTTGAAGTAAAAATCTGGTAAATTGATGCATATAATTAGTCAGTGGCTGAGCCTAAGACCTGCACTAGCTCACTATGACACCTGGTCCTAGGCTATGGAATAGGGAGGAGACTAGACTCATCAAGAAAGCCACATTGCCATCCCAACGGTAGTCAGGTTGCAAACTTATAAAAAGCAGCTTGCGAACTCCTAAGAATTCAGGTTGCCAACTCTTAAGAATTCAGGTTGCCAACTCTTAAGAATTCAGGTTGTCAACATCAGAATCGCCATTATCTACTTATTGAAAATTAGGTTTATTCACAGTTTCTAATAGATTTTTCTTCCGTGTTTTACTTTCTAGGCTTCGCAGATAGCCTAGCTAGCCTGTAATTAGTGTAATACTTGCCCACTAATATTATTAAATATTTTGAACAACTTTTAAGTATGAAAGTTTTTCAAACATTGGTATCAGTATCTGTGGGAATTGGTAAGAGTTTTGGTAGCGATTCAAAGTGGTATCAGCTCATAGTTATAGAAAAGCATTATAAAATAACCAAAATAGAAATAAAAGGAATTTCATTGAGAACAAAATTTCAGTGCTGACGCAGCATCATGAGGACAATTTTGTAACTTCTTGAAATAAGTAGTATCACACTTTTGTCTGCAAGTCTGGTAATGGGAGTTTTAGGGGTTTAGTTTAGTCTTAGGTTTATCTGTAGGTTTGTAACCCACAAAGTTCTTTTGTTAGGGTAGCACCTGACCTCTGGCCTGCATCAGCAAAGAATTTATTTCAAAAAATTTATCTGACAAAAAACCTGTAATAGTCTTTATTAGAAAAATGATATCTGTTTAGAATTCTTTCTAGAGCATTTCAGTGAATTGTTGTGTGTATTACTTTTGTTGTTAGAAAATAGGTGTACCATGAAACTATTACAGAGATCTAGACAACAGCAAAACTAAATCATATGTAATTTTTCAGATTTGGATAATCTTGGCAGTTTTTCAAAAGGGGAGAGATTTCATGTTCTTCTGGACGTAATATAAAAGGTCCAGTAGCACCGTAATAATAATAACCCGTGGCACCTACCTACAGACTGCCGGCCTCACTCTCGCATGCCTCAGCAGAGGTGGGCGGGCGATCATCCAACTAGTTATGGGGTGAAGTGTGGTCAGCATGACGATTCCCCATAACCTGGTTGCGCTACTCATTTATAGCTCCCCAATTTCCTCACTATGGTGGTTTGACACCAGTCCCATACACAGGCCGAAATCTCAGGAGAAAAGTTGTTACGCTTCGAACCTGTGTGCAACATGTAGTCAGAGCCCACACCATGGACCAGCACCGTAATAATGCTAATTTCATAATAAGATTGTGCTTTTTGTAGATATTTATTGAATTCTATCTGTTTGCAGGAATTGGTGGAGAAACGCAGGAAGCTGATGGATGACTTTGAGGAATACAGGAAGAAAAGGGTGGAGACATGGATGGGTCAAAAGGAACGTCGTCTTCAGCTGAGGAATAGTGAGTATATTCTTAAAGGGATTATAAAAAAAAGCCATTTAACTCTAGAAAAGACAACCTTTTTTTGTAACACAGAGTGACAAGGGGAGTCCTTTGGAGGTTTGAATTACAAATATAAAATTACAAATGTTTCAGGATAACTGAATGGTTCATTAACCTCAATGTAATGTATGTGCTGTGTAGTTAGGCATTTACACTACAGATCATTTTCTGACATTTTGAGTTTTTACTAGGGATGGAAGCAATTAATTGGTACTCTTTTTTGGTAAAATTATCGATTATTTTACCGATCCGATATATCGATAAATATCTGATAATTTAGTGCAAAATTCTACCATTTTGTTGTAATTTTTATGGATAATCTCCATGCCCTACTTTCTAAAAAAGTAAATGTCTAAATATGCAATTTATTTTGCACTGCAGTCACCTTGAAACACACATTTATTAAGGAGGTCAATGAACCTTTCAGATTCTTCAATGACCACTTCTAATTTTATATCGGATCGGTAGAATATCGGTATTTTATCGGAATCGGACAAAATTTCATATTGGCCCATCCCTAGTTTTTCTCCCGTGTAATTGAGGTTCCACTGTATTCATTAAAGAAATAAGGAACTGGTAGATTTTTACACTAAATAAGAGATTGTTTATTGAAATATTAGGTCTTTAGAATCATCCACAATTTTACCATTGCAGAAAATTTTCTAAGCAGGGGAGGGGAGCTCATAATTAGAAAATTGTCTCTTGTAGTGGTTTATATGTTGATTTCATGTTCATATGAGTCACTGAGAGAAAGGTTTTAAGATGGTGAGAAAAGAAACCATATGTAAGACAGAAGGGAAGAGTGGAGAAATGGGTACAGGAAAACCTCGTTAATACGAAGTACCCTTTAATCCGAAGTTCTTCCCATTCCCCAGCCGATAAGATAGACCCTTCCGCAAAACTGGTTTCGCTTAATTTGAAGTAGACACCTGCGTAAGTCGACAAGAAAAGATCGAATGTGGAGAGAGCTTGGACGTTATTTTAACTTGACCTCGACGTGTTTCCTTGTCCTAAGAGCTGCTGACAACTCGAGGGAAGCAGCCCGAAATGCCCTCTGGACATTGACATTCTTTGTCAATGTGCATGGCAGGTCAAGCTCTTTCCCCGCTGAATGCGCCACCTTGGAAATATTCACCAGTGCTAGATGAGAAATGCAAGATAAGATCGCACGAATGTTCCAAACTACAAGATGCGTGGCACCTGGAAGTCTCACCCATCTGTCTAGATCTGAGCTCGAGATACAGCAATTTCCCGTGAGCGAGCAACTTTTGGCCTGGTAGCAGACAACTTCCGGTAACCACTTTCATTAAAAGCATGTTCTTTGTGCCCTGTAGAACTTCATAAAAAAAGGGAAACTGTTACAGATAATCAAAGCCGCATAGGCCAACTAAAGATCGTCAACCCGCTTAATGCGTTGTCATCTACGTAGGTTTCCAGCAAAAGTTGACGTCGATCTTACGTATGTTGCAACTCCAGTTTCCCGCTTCATAAGTTTCCCAACTGTGCCGCTCATAAATTTTGCCAGAACAGTGTTTTGTTGTCCGAGTGACTTCTCCCAAAAAGCAAAAGCAAAAGGTTATCGTATCTGGTTGCTCTTCGTCGTGGCTCCCTGTAGTTTCCGGTGTGCCCCAAGGAAGTTCTCTGGGGCCCCTGTGTTTCTCTCTCTTCATGGATAACATTCACGAATATATTTCTTCCGAATGTTCAGTATTATTGTATGCTGATGGCTGCAAATTATTCCGAAACATTACCTCACTTCAGGACACATGCTATATCCAAGACAATCTCAAACACATCGAACGCTGGTGTCAAGACTGAAATCTCAAATTAAATCCGGATAAATCTGTTGTCATGAGGTTTACTCTAAAATCCAATAACACAGTGCTATCCTACAAGTTATGCAACCAGGTTATTCCGTTCGTACGACAGCACAAGTATCTTGGTGTCATTTTTGATAGCAAACTGACTTTCAACCATCACATAGACTACATAACTTCGAAAGCGATGAAGACACTTGGACTTATTTACAGATTTACAGACATAACAAACGTTTCTGCCCTCAAAACATACTTTACAATGTGTGTTGTTCCTATTCTTGAATATGGCTCCTGTATTTGGTCAATGGCATGTGAAAGCAATTTAAAGAAAACAAACAAAGTAGTAAGTTTCTTCGTCAGAATAGTCAAACACAGATGCCCAGCCCTTGCAAACTTCTCCAAACAAGAAATTCTATCCACTCTACAAATTCATGACCTTTCTCTTCGCCGTCAACTCTCAGATTTAACACTACTCTTCAGAATCATTAACGGACAACTTTTCACCAGCGAACTCTTGCCACTTCTTAATATCAGAATCCCACGTCCCAACAGTAAATGCAACAACTTCTTTTACATTCAATCTTCAAGGCTATCCTTAGAACAAAGGTCACTTCTCTACAGGCTACAAACCACTTATAACTCACTAAGAGACGCTCCGGGCTTCCATTTATCAAAGCAGACTTACAGAACGGCGTGCATAAAGCAGCTGAAGTATAAATAATATTATTTTTGCCCTAGTTGTTATTATTCTTGTTATATACGCGTATGTATATGTGTGTGTATGTGTCCATCTTATTATTTTGTTTATTTCTTTTCCGGTTGATATCCTGATGTAAAATGGATTTTTCTGTATTCAGGACTTTTCAAATAAATAAATAAATAAATAAATAAATCTATCAGCAAACAGGAGGGAGTCAGTTGCTAATTGTTTCGGCCACGATTTTCTTGCTCGTATGCGCACACGGGCTCCTTTCCTTTGGCATCTAAAAAAAAGCAAACAGTTCTGAATACCTTCTTTAAAACAAACAAAAACCGCATGATAAGTAAAAGAAAAGTGACCCCCTTCCTTCTCCTACAACAGCTCATTATCTGCTACTGGTGTGCATGGTAATGTGATAATTGCAGAATTCAGGTCCCTCTTTCTTGTTTGAATGCAGCTGTCTGGATAGGAAATATTGCCCATATTATTGTCTGTTGCATGGTAAAAGTAATGCAAGGATCATTTTTTTTTCTTCACAATGCTGTTAAAAGTTTGGTTATCTTTAAAATGCCGATGATTTCCCTTCTGCCACCTGCTGCTCTAACTTCCAGCTGGTCTCATTGTGTTTCCGCTGCAGCTGGTGCAGTGTTTAGTCTAGCGTCTGGAAAGTTCTCCCTTGCCGATAACTGCAATGACTCATACAGTGCGAAGGAATAAGCTTCATTGTTTTGAATCTCGCGAAACCATATAATCCCCGCTTTTCTTCAGAACCATTAGCATGCTGCTGTTAAAAAAAAAATAAAAAAAAGTAAAACCGCAATGCTCAATGTAGGAATACGAGAGGAAAAGTGTTGGTGGAGTGAGTGTTTGACCTCCAGAATACTCCTGAAACCTACAATAAATTGTCAATTAATCTGAAAATACGCAAAGCTTCTTTTTAGTTCATTTTATGCTGATGAGCTAAGCGGGACTAAATATACAGTTTAAAGTGGGATCCAAACCAGAGTGATTATCGAGTGCGGCACTGTTTAATGTGTCCTAGGATACACATTCGGTGCAAACAGATCGCAAGTTGTGTGTTTACTTTTTCAGAGTGGATTACAATGCAAGTTGAGGAAGAGTTTGAACTGATCCCTGCAAAGGGGGAGGGGGGGGTCCAAATATGAAGTTAACTGAAGCAAAGAATACATGACTTTTTTACGATGTGTTTTAGACAGCCGAACCAAAACAAAATTTACAGCCCCGATTTTTTTGTTTTGTTTTGTGCCAGGGGAAGGTTGTGTTCTCTCCCAAGAGAATCTTCTCTTACCAGTTAATCCTGTAAGGGACAATGTTCTAGTGAACGCACATAAAATCCAATATTCATTCTGTCCGATTATCTTCCGGGTTTCACTTCTTGCAATAAACGAGATTGTTTTCCTTTCCGTAGGTCTCCGTGCAAATGGGTTTCTTATTATGAACTAAAATTGTAAAAATTTCGTGGAAGAGCAACGACTTTGCACAATTAAAAAAAAACGTTTTTTATAAGACTTTTTGCCATGACATGCATCCCATGCATAACCGGTTGTATAACTAGGCAGGATAAATGGTGTTAACCGTCTCCTTGGAATCTTTGTGTCCGCGTTAAGCTCCGTGTTCTCATTTTGTGTAACATTTTTTACACTTTCTTTAAAACGTACAATATTATTATATAGTACATATAAAGCTTATTTTCTGAGCTACCACCAAGTATAGAACATCCTTTGTGGGGGTAATTTATACTCTACTTTATTTACACCTGAAAACAGGCGCCATCTTGAAAAGTTTGGATAACTCGAAGTTGACATTTTTTGGTCCCTTGGTTTTCCTGTATTTCATGATATGCCTTATCTTCTCAGTTATTCTGGAGATTTTTTATAATGCAAAAATAGCAATCCATTGAGTAGTTCAAAGATTTTCTCCAAACCATGGACACTCCGAATGGCATATCACGTACCAGTGTCTCACATGAAACACAGCAGGTATGAGCGGCGAAAGATTTATCCTGGTAACGTACAGTTCATATGATTTCCTAGTCACCGGAGTTTTTTTTTGAGATTTCGAAGTTGACGTACACCAGGTGCGGATCTACGGGGAAGGTGATAGGTATTATTCCCTCCCAATTGGCAGGTTTGTGGATATATTATTATGCATAATGTTTTTAAAGACCCAAATGTTCTCTTATCACCACGTTTAATGTTGAGAATATTTTTCAAAGTTTGATTAACTTTATCCTCAGATAGGTCAATCACAACTGGACCTACAGTTTAAATTTGGATCCGAACAATGATGCAATATGCCTCAAAATGGGATCAAACCAGAGATCTCTTAATAAATTACCATCAATGTTACACTGCAGGATAAATTCCCTTTTGCAATTTTCCCCAATGCATAGCATTTAATGATTTAAATTGGCCATAACATATACTTTCCTCCTCAGAACAACAGTTGGCAAGGGAATTTTATAATGTTTCCTTGAGAGAATAGCTCTATCCCACTGATTTGCTCATCCAAACAAGTTCAAGAAATAAATATTTACACTCCAGAAAAATATGCATGTTCAATAAATCGGTATGGACCTAATCTAGTTTTTACTCACACTTTTTTTCTTTTCACACAATAATAACCATCTATTCCAGCCCTGGACACCTATTTTTGTGAAACAATACTCTAATCTCTAGAACATGGAAGTCAGCTTGTTTCCTTTTTACAGTACAATAAATTGTTTACATAAAACAATCCAAGTATAGGTTAGAAAAACTGGGTGAGGTGAGGCACTCGACTGAAATTCACCCCTCCCAACTGTTACTTCTGGACCGCCACTGACTCACTAGAATTATAACAGCAATTGGTTGGGTGGTTAACACACCTATGAGGCATTTTTTAAAAATATATACGCACTGTATATACAGCCCCTGGCCATATTATTAGATGCACTACAGTTTTTTTTTGAAAATAATAGTTTTGAAGGAGAAAATTATACAAAGTTCACCATTAGTTATCTGAAAAGTTTCCACCTTACCGCAAGATCAATAAAATAGTTTCTACAGAGTGAAAATGTTCCTCTCTTGCCCTGGCTCTCCAGATATGAACCCAATTGAAAATGTTTTGTACCTAGTGAGAAAAGAAGTGGCAAAGCAAACAATTAAGACGAGTATTGGCCTAATTGAAAAAATAATTGAAGTGTGGAATCACCATCCTCATATGAAAGAGACAGTACAAGCGTGCATTGATAGTATGCCAAGACGAATCCAAGCACTGATAAAGACTAAAGACGGCTCAACCAAATATTAAAATTGACTTCCAGTCATATGTACATATTATATAGCTAATATTCAAGAAACACAGTAAGAAATTGTATTTGTAACTATTAATGTATCAAGTAATTGTTGTTTTTTGTTAAGGTTCACATGTAATCAATGTAATATTTCATGTAATAAAATATAAATAAAAGAAATTGAGAATAACAAAAAAAATTAGACGAGATAATAACATCTTTAAAATTTTGCATACAATTTGGAGGTTCGTCTAATAATTTGGCCAGGGGCTGTAACAGAAAATATGCACAAATTAGAGCCAACAAACTTATTTATGTAAGACAACTGGATTTTAACTGAAATGTTACCATTGCTGTTTATCCTGATGGTAATAAACCAGTATTTTATCATTGTTGTATGCCATTGTTATCATCAATGATTGCCTTCCGCAGAACATTTTGAGCAAAGCAAGTCACTTTTATTCATAATGCTTGTACTTTTGCTACTATAATAGAGCTTAACCTTTTAAGTCCCAATCGGTCATGTGCTGCCCGCTGGCATTTTTGGCCACAGTCCCGGTCGGTCATACCTTGACTGATGGAACAGAACCTTTTTTTGTCACCTTGCAACCCTGTTTATTTTCTATGCTCATGACTCTTAAGTGCATCGAACTTGAAACCAAGAGTCGATATGCATCGACAGTGACGTGTTTCCAACCCTTGTCGAAAATAACTCACGCACTTCATTGTGCATGTTGCCAACCCTTGTCGAAAATAACTCATGCACTTAGTTTCTTTTTCATTTTTTTTCCCTTCGGATGGCAAAAGGCATTAGAAACAAAATAAATATTGAATTATAATGTAGACATGTGGTTGCAAATAGGACATAGAATTTCTTCCTGTCTCATGTCTCAACAGGGAATGGGGAGGGCCAAATTTTGTCTTCTTCTTCTTTTTTTAAAAATCACATTTGAAGCCACGAATAATAACAAATACATACAGATAGCAACACTTCGTCTTTTCTATGTCAAAGTACATTTTATTCTTAATAAAATGTTTCTTGTTTCACTAAATTATCTGGCATAGGTAGGAAGCTATAACGAGTTTTGCTAAACCTTACAAAACTCGTTTAAATGGCCTGGGATAGAGGTAAAAACTGCATAAGCGCCACGGGTAAAAGTGGGCTACGAGGACAAAAAATGTAAACGTGTTACAAAAAATTGGAGCCAGATAGAGAAATTCTGACTTCATATTCAGAATCAGCACACCAAAAAGCATAAGAATCAGTGAAAATTATTCATTTAACAAAATCATTTTTGACCAGTTTATTCTATCGATCCAATGGTTCTTGAAGAATCTGAATGGTTCATTGACAACCTTAATAAATGCTTGTTTCTAGGTGATTGCAGTGAAAAAGAAGTTGCATATTCAGACATTTACTTTTTAAAAAGTAGGTTATGGAGATAATAAAAAAGAGACTAAAAGATAGGTTGAAACAACATAGGGATGATGTACGACTTAAGAGAGAGAGAAATGCGATATTTAAACACACGAGAGAAACAGGACATGACATAGAGTGGAATGAGGCTAAGCAGATAGGAAGGGAGAAGAGAATGCTAGTGAGAAAATGGAAGGAAGCCAAGGAAATAGAGAAGAAAGGTGAAGAAGACACAATGAACTGGAATGGGGGACTGAAGTTAAACAAAGAATGGAAGAAAGTGTTAGAAAGAGTGGAAAGGACAAGAGAGAAAGAGGAGAGGAGAAGGGAGAAAAATTAAGGAAAAAGAGCGTGAGATATTCAATATGAATATCTCTTCACATTCTATATGAAAGTAATTATGTTTAGCCTTTTAGGTGAAAGTACAGTTGGAAAGTGAAAGCCACCTGCTAGAAAGTTCCTAACAACTTTCTAATAGTCTGGAGGGAGTAAAGTTTGTGTATATATAATGCCCTTTTTGTGTATCTTGTTACTTTTGTACTTGATACAGAGTCTGATGAAGACCTTGCTAGAAGGTTGAAACGTTACGTTTACTTTATGTTTTTAATAAAATAAATTACTGCCTTGGTCAGCATATTTATATTTTTTCATAATCATGGAAACAAGGCTTAATGGTGTTATAATCCATAAAAATAACAAAATGGCAGAGTTTTGCACTAAATTATAAGGTATTTATAGATATATGGGATTAGTAATTTTACCTTTACACCAATATGCCTATATCGGCCAATACTGATTAATATGTCCCATCCCTACCAGATATAGATTTTAAAAAAGAAGATTTGTTACGTTGTACACTTTCAGACAACAGAACCAAAGAAATGGATTCCAGTCGGAAGCAGCAACTTGACGATTTGCACTATGCGTGTAACTCACTAATTGCATCAATTTATACATTATTATTAAATTATCTACTTTCAGACGTCCCTACTGATGAACTGGATTCTGATCACGCGAACGTTGAGGAGGAAATTGTTGAGTTCTTCATTAAGGAGGAGGAATTTGTCATGGATGGTGAGTAATTGAAGAAGCCTTTAGCGTTGCCACAGCCAATCTTGGAAACCTTGTCACGTGGAATACGATTCCCAGTGAGAACCACGCATTGGAAAACAGAAATATAAAACTCAACTGGTGCACTTAATTGAGGTTTTGGTACTGTCCACTTCCTGCCAGCTTAAAAAAATTCATCTGGACGAGACTTGAAAGGAGTTCCACTAGTTGCTTTTTTTAACAAGTGGGACTTTCTATATTTGGTAGATGCGACAAGAAGAAAAATGGAATATCATTACATTTTAATTGTATTACAATGTAATATAATTTTGGTAGTAATCTTATTTTTTTGTAATAATTTGTGCCCGAATTGTATAAAGTTTGGTATGTATTATGGTAAATGCTATCATGTACCATACAGAATATGAAGGAAAAAATAATAAATTTTTTTAGGTGAAGGCATTATTTTGGATCCTGTATTTTGTCTGCCATTGAGGACAAGTTTTTAGTAGGGCTGAACCAATACCGATACTCCCACCATAACGATACCAATTCTTGAAAATTGTAATAATTAAGTCATTCAAAATATTGATTAATATTAGTGTGTAAATATTCCACTAATTATATGCATTAGTTTACCATATTTTTCAAACTTTAAAATATTGAAGAATTATATCAGAATATTAAATTACATTGAAGATTAGGCACACACAGGAGATGTACTACATAGAAATTTTTAACATAAAAATGCAGGCTCGACAAGGACTCGAACGCGGGTATCTGGCATACCATGCCATTGCTCTACCACTGAGCTACCGAGCCGGCCTGGCCTTGCCTGATTCTTCGTTGTCGCTGTTTTACCTGCGTGGAATCACCTCTGCCAGTGCTACCGCAACAGGATCTGTTGCCTTTGAAACACAGTAGACTTCAACGTTGCCTGGTTTCTCCCAGCGTAGAGATGTTAATTATTGAAGATTAGGCACACACAGGAGATGTACTACGTAGGCAACAGATCCCATTGCAGTAGCACTGGTAGAGACTATTCCACTCAGGTAAAACAGCGACAGCAAAGAATCAGTCAAGGCCAGGCTGGCTCGGTAGCTTAGTGGGAGAGCAAGGGCACGGTATGCCAGAGACCCAGTTTCGAGCCTGCATTTTTCTCTGAAAAAATTCTACGTATTAAATTACATGTTATGCAATTACAAAATTCATTTTTTCACACAAAAATGGTGCAAAATGAAAATAAACTTCAAATTTTGCAAAATTTCCATGATAATTAGTCTGAGAAATTATTGTGTGGCATTTTTGCAGAGCCCGTGAAAGACCAAAATGTCAGAAACGTATCGGCCAGAATCGGTAAATAAATTAATTGCAACCAATACTTTCTGATACTGATACCACTGGTATCAGCCAATACAGATACATCGGCATTGGATCCGCCCTAGTTTTAGCCATGTTTATCCATATCGCACAAATGAACTTATCCTTACAACCTATTCATTTGCTTCCCTATGCACATAAGAAAATCTTTATATGAGGTGATACCACCATGCTTTCCGAGTTTCTTCTAGATCCAGTCAGAGTAGCCAAAAAAGTTGGCTTACAACAAACTTTTTTAAGTTTTTTAAAGAATGAAACCTAATGATACCACATTGGCCAAAGCAGCAATTATTAAAGTATGACTCGGGCCTTGTGCAAGCATGATTTCTAATAATTAGAGGTTAGTCAAAATTGTGCGTTTTATATGTAAAAGCATGAAACTTGGCAAGTTAATTATTTGTAGCTAAATAGTAATTTTTAGCATTGTAGGCATCAGTATACTGCATTTTGAGTCGTCATATTGGAAAATGACTCTAAAGAGCATGTAACTTTTAAATGGATGATTCGATTTCCATTTTTCTAATATGGCAGCTCAGGGTGCATTCCGCCAATGCCCATGTTTAAAATTGCAACTTAGCCTCCAGACTATCATTGTTTTATTGTAGTGTATATGGCTCACATAGAGTATCAATCGTCAGTTGAGTATCAATCCAGATTTTACATATTTTATTACACATTTATTTTTAGTTCGTATCTCCATCCTCTGCAAGCTCAAATACTAACAAAGGTTTCTTGTTTTTATATGCTTTTGTCTTTCTGGTCTATTGCTGGCATTTCATGTCAATGATTGCAGAATGTTCATTGACATTTAATACTCTACTTTTAAAGGTAGACATCAGCTACTCCTGTAACATTGTAAGTCAAGAAGATTGTCCAGGATTCAATTTTTTTAAATTCAAATTTCTGCCAAACCATTAAAAGCTGACGAAAAAGAAAGACTACGAAAGGGTTTGGAAAGTATTTGATTCCTATTATAATGCATGCCTTACACATTGAACGTTTCTAATGTTTGTAATTTTGACACTTTTCTATGAATATTTTCTCTTAATTTTTGTAGTTGTATTGGTTAAAGTATTGAAAGGTGCAAGAGAAGAGACAAAAGTAACTTTATAAACCATTTCTTGAATAAGAAGTATCTAAAACTCTTCCACCCATAGATTTTATATTTTTTATAGTACAGAAATAAAATACACGACACTTTTACTTATTCATTAGTTTACAAATCTTAATTTTTTATCCACATATCCAAAATGTTCCCGTAATTGCTCAAAAAATACGAAGGTCAGGATTGTATGAGGACACAGACGAAGCAGTGCAGGAATATAGCCCTAGAAAGAGAATGTTAGAAACCAGTCATTTTAGTAAAGCCAGTCTCACTTCTCGATCGGCTTCTAGCTTCCTTACTTAACGATCGTGTGAGAGCTTCCTTTTATTCAGTTCTCGACAGAATTAGAAACGGTCTTTAAATCCATCGTTAATACCATAGAACTACCAATCAGAATTGCACACTGGCCAGATGAAGTAGGAAATAGAAGAAAGGTAATAGATGTTTGACTGTTTATTAAAGGCGAATAAAAACATTCGACTAATACAGCTATGTAAATGATTGAGGGGAACATTTTATTTGTTGAGTGAAGGGTCTACTAATTATTATTGTTTTAAATAAATACTTCATATGTCTAAATTTCCTACTGTTATACTGTTATTTTACTTCCACAACCAACGCGAATACTATTTTGAAGTAAACACTGAACTGCCACATATGTATACAGATGTACTTCTACTCTCTGGTATGTTGGCTGTAACAAATAGACTGTGCTGTGTGTAGCACCGCAGTAAATATATGCTAGTGTTGTAATGATATATAAATTCATCATCCTCCTCCTTTGTAGTTTCCTGCCTCTGGCTGGGTCAGCATAGAAGTCAAGCCTCTCCATTTTTTCCTGGTCTTCCACCACTCCTCACTTTCCACGGTGTTCCAATCTCGTCCTCTTCTCCTAACACACTCCGCTATCTGCTCTTTCCACCAACATATTGGTCCCCCCTTGGCCTTATTCCCACTCCTTGTGCATGGTAAGCTCTAACTGGTAGTCTTTCTGCATCATCCTCTTCATGTGTCCGAACCATCTCATCTGTGCCTGATCTATCCTGTCCTCAAGCTTCATGACACCCACTGTCTGTCGGATCTCCTCATTCCTTATTCTATCCCTTCTAGTCTTCCTTAAAAATGATGTCTTTAGATACAATGCTTTGATATATAGTCCACCATCCATTTGTCCTCTTCTGTTTACTTCCTCATCTATTCTTCCACTTCTCTCAATTATGCTTCCTAGATATTTGAAGCTCTCCACTACCCTCAACTCTTCCGCGTCCATCTTTATTCTTGGTTCATTTCTGGCTCTGTTGAATTGTGTATTGTAATTAGTTCTTCATGGACTTCAAAGTAAATTTTCACAATAAGTGTTCTAGGAGCAAAGAAGTGTCAATTAAATATATAATTAAATATACTTATTATAAGCACCACAATTTTCACACTTTGAATGTTGTGAAGTTTATGTACTTCATTTGACCAGTTCATATTGGAGAATATATTTCAAAACCGTACGAGAAGAGTTTCATTACAAAATGCAACTTCTATCGTAATATACAGGTAATGCAACTTTATGATAATATGTCCGTAAAGTGGTATATCAACTTGAAATAACATACGTTATATACTCACATTCACTGCCACGGTTTACATGTGCTTCATTTTTCAACAGTGTCAATGTTATTCCCTTATTATTTTAATAGAAAACATTATTTTACCACATCTTCAGTTATTAGCATCTAAACTTGTGAAGTGGTATGAAGTGGTATACAGTGTTTGTGTAGTCACCATTTTGAAAGATGCGATTTTAAGGATTGTGCGAGATCCCTTTTGCTGCCTTCGCGAACTAAAGAAGGAAAAAATCTTATGGTAGTTTATGGTCGGGAAGTGAGGACCTACTTAACCACCGTGTGAGACTGGTTTAACAATTGGTAGACGTTTGCTCTCAATGATGTAGTAAAGGATATAATGCAGCATTTAGAAATAAAGGGTTTTCCAATAAGAATGATATGATTTTGAAATTAACTGGCAACTATGCTTCAAATGTTTCACTATAGTGGAACCACGAGCAAAACAACCTGTGCAGACCCGCAGCTCCTGTGCACCGTACCCCTGCGAGTAGGGGAGGGAGAGAGTGTAGTGGGTCATGCTTCCTTATGGCCCGAGCTGAAGGGAAAGCTGCGCGGGCTTTTCGTCCCAAAGTTTTTTTCCTTGTGGTCGATCTATAGTTGTCATTTGTGTTTAGTATACTGTGACAATTCATCATGGCTAAATTCCCGCCTCGAGAACGTTTGGTTATTATCCAAAAAATTTATGGAAATAAACGTTCTTTTGTGAATAATTTTGGGCAAAAAATTATCTTCTCAGATGAAGCTCATTTCTGGTTAAGTGGATATGTTAACAAACAAAATTGTCATTTTTGGTGTGAAAACAATCCACAAGAGATTCACGAGAAGCCTTTGCATCCGTAAAAGGTCACTGTATGGTGTGGTTTATGGCATGGTAGCATCATCGGACCATTTTGTTTCCAAAACTAGGTAGGAGATGCATTTACAGTGACTTGTACCGATTGATGTTAACAGATTTTTTTTGTGGCCAAATTTAGATGAAATTCATTTGGAGGACATGTGGTTCCAACAAGATGGTGCCACATGTCGCACTGCTAATGCCACTATCGACGTATTGCAAGAACAGTTTGGTGAAAGGCTAATTTCAAGAAATGCAACTGTTGTGATTTAACTCCTTTAGATTGCTTTTTGTGGGGTTATTTGAAATCTATAGTCTATGCAAACAGACCATGGACCCTTGATGCATTAAGATTGAACATCGAATGCTGCATTTGTGACATTAGGCCCGAGTTATTGCACAAAGTCATCGAAAATTGGGTTCATCGAATTCACTCGTGTGCACGAAGTTGAGGTGGACACTTAAATGATGTGTTATTCAAAATATAATGTAATAAACTATGCTTCAAAATAATATAAAAAGTTCGGTTGTATCTGAAATAGTTTTTATTTTATTTCATTGTAAAATCATATTGTTCTTATTGGAAAACTCTATATTAGAGGTTTGCTGCGAGAGAACGACATGCACACATGAGGTAGTATCCAAAATTTTCAGAGCTAGTGCTACAACCTGTTACTATTGGCTACCATCACCATCGAAGTAGCACCCTTCCACATATACACACTGGTCTCAACAATTTGACACTTTTTAACTGTTAGCATATGGGAGCGCCTCCTGCTTGGAAACATTCCCCGGATGGGAACTTTTCAAGCACTTGCATAATTGTAATTGTTTTTAATGTAAAAAATGAATTTACCAAAAATGAAAAAAAAATCATGATAAATAAAAACTTGTCGATTTCATTATTGCAAAAAAATAAGCTGTTTTTTTTTTTACTAACCTTGTAGAATGCTAATGGTCCCAACTTAGCGATCTGGATAGTCAGGCCAACAATGTTCTGCAATGGAAGGAAAAAAAATAGTACTTAATAATATAGCTGTACATTTTTGTGGACAAACTAGTTACAAATAAGGCTCAAATTTGGTGCGTAATGTAACATTGCCATGTTTTAGTCATTGATAAACCATCAAACCAGATTCGTTTCTCTGTTATATTCTCTCTCTCCTTCATTTGGTTAGTGACACTAATGACATCTAACAGTAGTGGGAACCAATTATTTGTTCTCAATCGTGAATTATTTCTCCAGTCATGTTAGATGGCAGGCAGCAAAGTCCTGAGAACTGGGTGGACAACGAGGTAGACTATTATAAGTTTTTCATTTTCACCTTTCAAATAACCTAATGTAAAAAAAATTGCGTTCCCTTTTCAGTACAAGTATATTAGAACTACCTTCTTTTTTTTTGCAGCTATATTCAGTACAAGTATATGAGATCTACCTTCTTTTTTGCAGTTATAGATTACCATAAATGTGCAATAAACACACACCTATTCCTGTTACTTTCAAATCCAAAATCAAAGTAGCCTTGTAAGTTGTGGACCTTGTGTGGTACCCTTCTTTGTTGAACTGGCCAAGGCAATTCAAATGCATTGTGGAACAATGATTCAGTGTTGCCAACTCTTCATGGAAAAGGTGCTGGATGAATGTTAAATGCATTGCCAAAATGTGTCTTGTATTATATAAAATTTGTATTACAATCAGCAAATGCCAATGATCAGCTGCTATGACTCATAAGTAGATAAATTGTTTTATGAAGACTATAGTCTTCTTGGGGAATAGGAGTCTGATTTCGATGAGAAACTATTTTAGGCAGTGGCTTGGCGTGACTTTTTGAAAAGTATTACCGGCCATCAGACGTTATCATCTCCACATTACCCCCCCCCCCCCCACACACACACACAAAAGAACAACATGCCTTTGATCTAGATTTTTATTCATTTTGTTCTTTTTGTTTTTGCAATCCGCTCAATGATTTAGCCACAATCACTCCTAGAAAGAACTACCACTTATGAGAGAGTTACCGTGAAAATCCAGTGAATAGTAGTCGAGGCTTGTCAACCATCTCTGTTTCTTTGCAAAGATGTGGAAAGGGGAAGAAGAGCCACACATTTCTCGAGTCAGTTGGACGTTTGTGCAACAGACGACAGACGACAGAATTCCCCTCCTCCAGTGGTGGAAGGGAAGTCCAGATGTACGTACTACTGTTGCCAACTTAGTTTTTGGAGCAAGGTTTGTCCAAATCACGAATCACATCAAGTACTTATATTTTCGTCTATTACGTAAACCGTCTCGGTTGTAGTTAAATCCAGCTTTGACTTTGCAGTCTAGCTCTAGTTGCTTCAGAGAAATAGTATCCCGGTTTTAGGCAGGATTTAGCTCTTATCTGGAAATCCAATGTGACAACACTTGCTGATCTGATAGGCTGGAGTGGCAACTGGGCCCCTAAACAGGCATATGAATAATCCCCTAGCACACTTGCCTCTACAAATATTTCCCCGCTCTTCCCTTGCATTGGCACCCTTTCCTCTTGTTACCTCTTGAGGGTAGCAGAATGGCCTGCCTCTTCGCTTTTGTCGGCTGCAGAAAAAAATGTCGTCTGCAATATACACTCGACTGCAACGCTGTCGGTTAACGTATTTAACAATGTTGTTATTTTATTGAAAAAAACTTTGATTTCTTTACATTTTTCTGTTACCTGCGGTAACACCAGATACATCCACACCACGCCTCTGACTTTAGGTGAAACACTGTAAAGGTCTTATTCAAGGATTGAAGTTCAATCCTTTTGTTACTTTCACTTCCTCAATGATAGTGGTATCATCGTGAAGCTTGTAATCAAGAGGTCTCCAGTTGATACTTGGTGGAGGCATATAGTGGATCATCATTTGCAGTTTTGTAACTTGAGTTGATTTTCTGCCACTTTGGCTGATTGCAACAATGAGGATGATGAAGTGACACTTGCAAAGAATGCTCATATCAAAGCTGGGATTTGAACCCAAGTACTTTGATGGCAAAATTGGATCCTACTAAGTCCAGTACCAATTAGCCTATCTGTGCATTAAGTAGACTTGAAGGAAACTCATAAGATGCTTTGTTACTCGGGAACAGAAAAGAATTGTTTATGCTGCTAACTTCTGAAAATCTTCGCAAGTAAATGCTTTCCAAGCATGTAAGTTTCATCCTGGTTTTGGCAAATAAAGTACTGAAACCTTTTTCTTTCTGAATTTCTATGTAAAGTTGCAAGAAATTTGATGTATTTTAGGGTCACGTGTTACATTAAGAGGAGGAAAAAATCATTTTCACCACACACTTCAAGTTTTATGTTTAAGATTTTATCGCGGTGGCTCAGTCGGTAACGCGTCTGACTACCATGCTAAAGGTCCCGGGTTCGATCCCCGGCCGGTTCAAATCCGGGAACTTTTCTAACGGTGGAAGCGGTCCCGGCGCCTACCCAGCATCGAATAACATGGGTACCTGGGGGAAACCCTGGGGGGTAAAGGCAGTCAGGGGCGTGATGCTGATCACATCACCCCCACTCACGACCAGATCAAGCGTTACCCCCACACCCCCTATACGCCTTCATGGCATGGTGCTATGCACAGGGGAACACTTTACCTTTTTTTTTTTTATTTTAGCTTTAGTATTTTCTTGTGCAAAGTAAATGAATGCATAACTATACCTTATTTTCACCTGGTTTGGCATTCATTGCTCTTGTTTTTATCACATCTAATGGCTGGGTGAGGGTTGTCGCTATAATTCCCTGGAAATAGAATATGCTGAAGAAATTACTCGCAACAAAAAAAAAATATACAATAAAAATTTCAAAGTACTTCAAAATACACATGTAAGTTCTAATGAGAAAAATGGAAAGGAAATGCTTACACGTTCCTGCAATTATCTATACATTAACAAACTGAAACCCTAGCTTTTGATGGATAAGATAAAAGTAAAAATGAAGTCTCCAAAAAATAATTTCGCTCATATTTTCCACATGTCCACTTTTCATTTTTGTTTTCTCTTGTTCATTACATCTTTGAATTTTTTTATTGTTTCATCATATTGAACCATACGGATGGGTGTGTAAACCTTAAATTATGAGGTCTGTATAACCGTAGGCACAGCAGAATTAAAGTAGCAATAAATATTACAGGTTTCGTAGTTGCGAATTAAATACAGTACATATTCCACTGAGTAGAAAGAAAATTAATTGCACACTCCCTGTTTCTACTCTATTGTTATTCTTTGATGATTTAATAAATCTGGAAGGAATAATCATGCACGCAGTACACTTTATTACGAATTTTGCAGTCGGTGTAAGAACGTGTACTTGTACAATTACACTCATCACCCATCACCACATTTGTTCACTTCATTTTGTAGAGTGGGAAGCAATTTGCAATATTTATGCATTCCACTGTGCCACCAGTATAAAACTATCCAAGGTAAGTTAATAGTAAATAAAAAAAAAAGCAGTGCGACTACTACTTTGGAGGAGGAGTTTTCATCTCGTTCATTTCATCTTTCATTCTGATTGGAAAAAAACAACATAAAAGTGAACAAAAATAATATTGGGCAATTTTCACTCTTGTATTTAGCAACATTACTTTGCAAGAAAGGTAAGAAGAGATAAGACCAACTTCAAGTGTACAACAAGGAAGAATACTCACTGCTCCGGTGCTAGCGAGAAGGTGAGTAGAAATGTTATCTTTGAGGTGAACAATCTGAATAAGATTTGCCTTCAGGAGATCATAAAAGGATAATTGGCCAATTGTCATTACTACAGCACGTACAGTTGCACTTGATGCTCCAGAGAACAATCCAGCAAAACCACTTTCTTGGTACACCACTTGCAGGCCGTGAATGGCGTGTCTGTACCTTGAAAATATAAGCAAACAAAATTCTTTGGTTAGCTTAGGTGGAGTTTATGTGATTTGTTTTGTGATGTCCATCCAAGTTATTTTGTTTTAAAACTACAAAACAATAATAATAGTAAATTATGTTTCTTTTTCTGTTCCAAATTCAAAAGGATGAACAAGTTCCAGCGAAAACTGGATTGATTTGGTTTATTTTACTTTGCTTTTCTGCCATTTTGGCTAATAGCAAAGATGAGGATGAGTGATATGATAAAATTAATGAAGGGACACTTGCTAAAAACACCCATCGCCAATCTGGGATTCAAACCTGGCACCCCTGGCATCATAGCATGGTGTGTGAACCAGTCTGCCATGGAGGTCAGCACTGGATTACCCATGTGATACATTTAACGTTCATGGTTTCAATAAAGCCATGAAACTTGACCTCCATTTTCATTTTATTTTTTTCATCTTGATTGCCTGCTTCAGTAGTCACCTGAAGTTTCAAGATAGAGAAATTAAGGAAAACATGAACAGAGTGGCAAAGGACCTGGAAAACCGGGAAAAATCAGGAAATTTGAGAGGTCAAAAGAAGTCAGGGAATTTTGTCTTTAGTTTTTTTTTATGTGATGGAATGAATGTGCCAGGCGTTTGCTTTGAAAGATGTCGTTATGAAGTGCTGCATGGAAACAGGACATCTTGTTGCTATATCTCGCCCTCGACTTTTAGGCCCCTTTTATGCAGAACACAACCATGGCGCCAGAAACCAGTGATGGCAGAGGGAGGGGAATTTCCAGAGGGGCAGAAAAAATTGATAAGCTTCTAAATACAGGGTGTCCGGAATGGGACTGACTGTTTTAGAGAGAGAGCGAGAGAGACAGAGAGATCCTCTCTCTCCTCTCTTTCTCTCTCTCTCTCTCTCTCTTTTAAAAGTGTGTGGTTTCAATATGGTTAGAGATAGGGAAGAAAGAAAACATGCATTTTGAAGGAAAACTCAAAAAGTTTTATTGGTATTACTTACAAGTCATTGTAACTCAGTATAACTCCACATGAGCTCCATTTGTGAGTCAAAATATCCAGCCTGAATTCAATATCTTTCCACGTATTCTGTAACATCTGAGGTGTGACAGAAGCAATGATGTTCCGAATGTGGGTTATCAGTTCAAGGTTACGAACCTTTTCACCGGAATACACAATGTCTTTCACATACCCCCACAGGAAAAAGTCCAGAGGGGTTACATCAGGGGAGCATGGTGGCCACCTAATTGGCCCATCACTGCCTATCCAACTTTCCGGAAATTCTGTATCAAGATACTCCCTCACTTGTAGGCTCCAATGTGGCAGGGCACCATCCAATTGGAAAATCACTTGAGGTTGGAAATGTTGTAATTGGGGAACTGCAAAGTTTTGTAGCATGTCTAGGAACACATTTTCTGTTAAAACGCACCAAACATTCAATTTTGGACCGTCTGTGGAATGTTCCACATACGCATGTGGATTCTGATCCCCATATCCTAACATTGTGTCTGTTAACACAGCCAAACAAGTGAAAAGTTGCTTTATCTGAGGAAACAATGTTCGATAGAAAATTATGCTGATTATCAATCTTGTGTAGAATTTCATTGGCAAATGCTAATCTTTTTGGCTTGTCGTTAGGCTTAATTTCTTGCAACAATTGCAACTTATACACAAACGTAATCGTTTATGTACCACATTGTGCACAGTTGACCTTGGAATTCCCAGCTGCCTGCTCGCTGCACGAATTACTTTCTCGGGCTATGTGTGAAACACTCTCTTATTGACTCCACCCGTTCGTCTGACACACGTGATTTACCACCACTGTGAGGTTTCACTACACTCCCTGTCAATAAAAATTGTTCCTTCCATGCCTGGATACTGTTGCGTGATGGAGGATCTTTGTGGTAAACACGTCGGAAGTTTCGTTGCACTTGAACAACACTTTTTGTCTCTGCAAACCACCACACGCATTGCGCCGCCATTTTTCGTTTCAGCGATACTAGCGCCATCACCGGTAGTCATACAACTATCAAAATTTGCTGAACAAAACTTTTTGAGTTTTCTTTCAAAATGTATGTTTTCTTTCTTCCCTATCTCTGCCCATATTAAAACCACACACTTTTAAAAACCGTCAGTCCCATTCCGAACACCCTGTATTACGTGGAAAATTCATTGATTTATCATTTGTTCTTGTCTGCATGGGAGTAGTAAAGGGACAGAACTGTCAACAGATGGAGTGGATTGGGGGGGAGGCACCATCTGATAGTTGTCGTACTACGGCATTTTGTCGGACATTCTGAAGGAACATTGAAACAAATAAGGCCGCTATGCAACCCTGTAATTTGTAGAATATCATGCTACAGCATGAACATTGTAGGCTCCATTGATGCATATGATTTTTGTTGGATATCATAGTCGAATTAATGTTGAACTTTGACAAAATGTCTCACTACAACATGCATCAAAAATCGCATGCATGGCAGTCTTGTGGAATTGATTTTTGTTGAATGTCTTCAGAGTGCAACATCTGACAAAAAATCGCATGCATAAACAGAGCCTTGTATATCCAAGTTTCTCTGGTGTTGTACCACATTTCATTCAACAAACTTTTTGGGTTTGTTTGTGCATGCGATTTTTGTCAAACGTTACAGTTCGATATTTGTCATTCTGCTACATCCGACAAAAATGGCATGCATTGCTCTCTTGTGAATCAAATGTTTCTTGGATGTTCCAGTGTGACATTTTTTGTCTTTTACGATGTTTGTCGGATGGAACATCCAACAAAATTTGCATGCATAAACTGAGTCTCCTTATTAGTCTGTTGTTGTTGCATCACTGCAAATATGCTGCTAGAATTTTATTACTCTTCTGGCTCATTTAACCTTATTTAATGTAGCAATGCATACGAAGGTTTTCTTTCATCATCCAGATGTAATATTGGTTTTGCATAAGTTAACGTACATTTACAATGACATTGCACTTCGATATCAAGAAGAAACCAGCAAATCGGGACGTAGTAGTTGAAGAATAATATCACGAAAAAGTGAAACAGAAAGCTGTATTGGTAAATGTTATACAAATTTGACAAGTGCATACACCCAACCTCAACACTCCCATTGCAATTCACAACCCTCTCTGTCCTGTCTGTTTAAACTAGTGAGAGATGGTTATTAATCGGTCACTGAGTGAAGTTAATGTCCAATGTTATGAAATAAAATACAAATAATAATTACTTTAATATAATTACTTGAATAATTTCTCTGCCAGTCCTGCTAAATGTTCACTTTTCATATACTGATTTATACGAGTGGCATCCAGAAAGTAAGTTCCAATTAATAGGGACCTTGATATTTCTCAAACGCGATAACAGTGAAAAATGTTAATTGCTACGAAGTAGTGTTTATGAATGTGCAGTGATCTCTGGACACATTTTTCACCCGTTCAAAATAGCGAAATAATGCAAATTTGGCATAAATGTGAATTGTTGGCATTTCTCACGAATTTTTTAAAAAAATGTGCTTTAACAACGAAAAATACAGTGATATTCAACATTCTTGTCTTTTTTAGGCTTAAAAAATAAAATATGTCATATTTGTGCATGTTAAGTTTTCCAACATTTTATCCAAGAGAAAAGTAAAATGCATGTTATATGTGAAATAATTCCAACAGCCACATTAAATCACGTATTTCCCATGATTTTTTCAACTTCTATCAGAACAATTGGCATCACAGAGCAAAGTGGCAGGTTTCTGACAGGAGATTGAGTGTGTATCTACTGTAACACTGAGCCGCATCATCAGTATTTGTAGTGAGAAGTGGTGCAATTTTAGCGGAGATAGAGTGCTGACCTACCGCCACAGGGGAGTCATAACATCAGCATTTATTGAGCTAGAAATAATGGAAAATAAATTCCTCAAAAATCGGTTCCAACATATTAAACTATCACGAAAATACGTAGACGATGTGACCTACAATTTAAAATAATAGTTTGAAAAGCACACTGAAAGTATATGTTTTGGTATATTTGGCAGAAAAAATGTTCTAAACTAAAAACGTGAATTTTGAGAAACTTATCAATGAAAAAGTAAAGAAAAATACACAATGCGGCAATTTGGTGCAAGCTTGCTGTGGTGCGAACAAGTAACGGGTATCTCACGAACAATCGACGCAGAGCTTGTTGACCTTGAGCGACATTGCTGCTTGTGGCATTGTTGAATGTGGGCATGTGTCGTGAAAGTGCATCCGTCGTGATTTCAACATGGAACAAAGAGCAAACATCAAGGGAGCTCTTGGGTAAAACTGCTGCAGAAACGTTTGACATGTTGTATCAAGTCTATGGGGACAATTGTTTATCCTGTATGCGTGTATTTGAATGGTTCAGGCGTTTCAGTAAAGGACGGGAGCCAATTGCACATGACAAGCATCCAGGTGTAGCAGGGACGGTGAGAACACCAAACTGGTTGAGAAAGTGAGGATAATCATTACTGAAGACTGAAATTTCAGACAGACTGTTACTGCTGCATTTTATCTTGAGGTACTGAAACGTTTGGTGCAAAAAATAACACTGTGAGGCCCGAGTATCGGGATGATGGCAGGTGGCGTCTGCTCCATGGCAGTACCCCAAGTCACAAGACTGTGATTGCGAAGAACTTTTTGACCCTAAATTGACTCTGTGTGTTGTCACACTCTGCCTACTCACCAGATATGGCTTCGTGTGATTATTTTTTATTCCCTATACCAAAATCTGCACTGAAAGGTTCCTACTTTTATGATGTACCAACAATCAAGAAGGCTACTACATGGATTTTAAAAAGCATTACACAAAACGAATTTCAGCAATCCTTCCATGCACTGGTAGGCATTGCGCTACGATGTGTGGATGCAGGAGGGTCCTACTTTGAATGATCCAAGGTAAATAACTTTTTATGAAGACTAGTTTATTTTTTACAGCACCAGTCTCGATTTCAAATTGCCACACTGTATATAATGCCAATTTTTGGTGCCATAATATATCGGTAGCTGTTACGTGAAATTGATTTAAAACTTTTGGGTGTGTCGCCATTTTGCACCTTTGAGTATATACGGGAAAAAATCCCATTACCTTTATACAGGGTGACAATTAATGAACTATATGAAGTAAAACAGAAATTAGTGACAAACCACGCAGTACACAAACTGTACTGCACATGTAAACGGCACTACAGACATTCGGATTTAGGTTATGACATGTTCGGTATGTCTGCCATCTCTGGCGATGATGTGGGGCAGACGAACAGCAAAATTCTGCATGACCCGCTGAAGTGTTGAAACATCGATGCTGTCGATGACCTCCTGAATGGCAGTTTTCAGCTCGGCAATGGTTTTGGGGTTATTTCTGTACACCTTGTCCTTAACATAGCCCCACAAAAATGAGTCACATGTGTTCAGATCTGGGGAATATGGCAGCCAAGCGAGACCCCTTCCAGTTGCCTCTGCGTAACCCAGAGCCAGAATGCGGTCCCCAAAATACTCCTCCAGGATGTCAAACACTTCCTTTGCGCCTAAATTGGACTGTTATTGCTAGCATAATAGGCCTTCACAAGTGATATATGATCCTGCACACTGTACCGTGACATTTTCACTTGCAAATGGCCGACATCAACACGTTGCGTGCGCATACGCATACAAATTCTGATCATGCCCTGTGTCCAGCCACGCAGTTTGGACATCATCACGCGAACCATTCAGAAATTGTGACTGTTTTATTTCTTATAGTTCATTAATTGTCACCCTGTATTAAAAAGGGGTATGGAACATAACTTCCAAGGTATCAAACTCGCACGAACATAAGTAGGCCATGTGACCTACAATTGAAGACAGTAGTTTATAAATACCATGAAGGTATAATTTTATGTATATTTTCCACGAAATGTGCTTAAATGAAAATGTGAATTTTGGGAAAAATAACATCGAATATTAAAAATAATATAAAAGAATAACACCAAAGATAATGAAAAATCAAAGTCCCTACCGGTTAGGCATAAATAAAGAAGAATGTGAGTAGTAATTTATTGCATTAGTTAGAGTGACTCCTAACCTAATTTTCGGTGGAATCACTACCGTTGTTCTGGCAGTTGTTGTAGCATGGCATTAAATTTTGTATGCCATGCCATATGTGTCTCTCAGCAAAGACTGGAACTATTTGTACTACAGTGTAACTGTCAAAACCTTGTCCTGCCAGAAACTTCTTCAGCTGAACAAAAATATGAAAGTCGGTACATGCAAAGCCGGAACTGTGGTCCAAGATCTCTCATGATGTGATGCAAAAGAGCCCACATGTTCTCAGCTGTATGGGGTTGTGCACTGGATTGGCCTTCCATGAATTGTCTGCACCATCGTCTGACCATACTATCGCTCACGACGTCGGGCCTGTACATCTCACACAATTACTGGTGGCTATATGCCGGATTCTGAGCATGCAACAATCTGATTACCACACGTACCTCGCAGTCGACGGGAGAGAGTGTATGAGAGTTGTCATCTGTAACCTAAAATGGTTGCGCTGCGACTCCACCAGATTGCATCCACTTTTTTCTGCCTACATATGTGTGTCATGCTCCAACCACTAGCGTCGCGTACAGACGCCATTGGAACTTTTTCTGGATGCTCCTCGTGTATAAACTTTTGGAAGCTGTTATCAATAACATGTTCCTGTTTTAATATTTGATTATCTAAATCAGGCACCTGTACAAAGAAGTAGATTCTCCTTCTATAAATTGCTTGCATTAAATTTTTTTTTTCATACATCCCTATATACCCTTTTTGCCAGCAATAATGGTATAACTGCATGTAGTCAGTTTCACAGTATTTCATGTGGATATACTGTGAATGTTTGTACTGAAGGAAACATCCCATTGATAATGAAGGAAATATGACACTTTGTTTTGTACGAATCAATTGTTTCACTTATGTGCAAGAGTTAAGTTGTTTGCTTCATAGATAAAGAGAAGTAGGTAAGTATATGCATCAAAAAATAAGTCTGCACTCACGGTTCTTGCAAGCAGAGGGTTCCAAACCTCAGTGGAAATATCAACATATAATAACGAGAAAGGCTAAGGATATTGAAAAATTACAAAACTTCTTTTTTCATCAATCACACTTCACTCTAATCTCATTTAGTCGTAATTTTAAAAATAATCAATTAAATTATTGAAAACTGGCTGCATATCAAAAAATCCCATAATCCCTTCCTAGCTTGTGAATTGTAATAATTTTCAAATTTTCAATTTTCAGTTTGAATACAAATCATAGGGAAATGTAAATTTCTTGGAAGCCAGTATGGGTACTTAATACAATACATACCTGGATCTGTATGACTTTCTTATTTCCATTTGCAAGGACATGGATTTGGTTTATATTTGTCAGGAAAAAATGTAAATTTTGTCCTGGAAAACCTGGAAAAGTCAGGGAATTTTATTTCTGCATGTAGCCACCCTGATGAAGCATTTTCTACCATCTGTATCTGGTTATAGTAGGATGCAGCAGTGGTAGTTGAAGGGCATCCTCCCTAGTCTAGCTGTTAATGTTTGGTAGTTTCAGCGGGAATTACATTTCAAACAATATCCAAATGAAGATGCTGCAGGAATTTCTTGGGGTGTGCAGGATCTCGAAAAGTTGGTACCAGGAACGAGAAACAAGTTGCCCATCCTGATACCAACTTTGGGAAATGATTACCAGACTTTTCAGGATCCCAAACAGTCGGGAAATTCCCAATGGTCATTTTTAAAAGTGGTTAATTATCTATGTTTTCTGCATTGTAAGTGCATGAAACTTCATGGAAATTGTTAGTTCCTATTTCATAAATGCAGAAGCAATCACTCAAAGGAAAAATGGCATGTAGAATTCGAGATTTTCACAGTGTCAGTTAGTCTCTGTTCCGCAGAGCCCTAGGAATTTCCCCTACAGGATTTTTTTCAAAAACTACACTTGTAGGATTACTGGATAATGATATTTTCCTGTAAGTAGAATTCTCACTCACTGTCTTCGTTGCTCCAGGGGAAGTTTGATGTCATTTTGCATGCGAACGTTCACCAAATCTCCAGGAGTTCCAACAAGACCTCCAAGAGCACCAGCAAAACCAGCCAGACCCACTGCTATGGGGAAAGATAGGTTTTCTCCTTTCTTTGTAAAAGACTTCTTTCCAGCCTAGAAGTAAAGAATAAATTATTCATTGTCATTATTTCATCATGGTTTTTCTTAATTTAGGTTAAACTATTGAATTATATGCAGCATCTAACATCAACAAGAGATGAATCATCATTAAGAGCAAACAGGAGTTTTAGGGATGAGTGAAAGACATTGTTTGTGGGCTAATGAGATTCTGGTGCCCCTATACCACCTCTGCTGTTACCTTGGATATGGGGACTTCAGTTTTGGTCATAATTTCTCCAAAATATGATTTTTAACCAAGGCATTCTTTGATTTGTAAGATTTATTCTATATTTTGTTGAAGAACTTGTCCTCATAGAACATGATGGTGCAAATAATCTAAGTATCAGGTCGTTACACATGAAATTTCAGATTTGATAGTGAAACTTCAAACAACAGTAACTCAGTGGCAAGGAACTAGGCTAGACCGTTCTATGCTATACATTTCTCCCAATGAGATACTACTGCATTAATGCCTCTTTCGTTGAAGTTGGCGTTCTGTACTCTAGCAACTCCTCATAGGCGATTTTGAAAGCTGCTTCATTGGTGAACCTTTTCGCCACCAAATAATGGTCCAAATGTGTAAGAAAGTGGCAGTCGGTTGGTGAGAGATCTGGTGAGTATGGTGGATGTAGAGGAGAGGAGAGAAGTATGCGTATTGGCTAACATCCATATTGTATCTATATGATCGCATGGCACGCCTTCAACTTATGTTTTCTTGAAATCCGACATTTCATGTGCAATGACCGATAGCAGGGTGGATAAAAATCATGATTTTTTATTTTAAAAAAACAAACATTTTTGTTGATTTTTAAATTTAAATCCGATTTTTTTTTTTAAATCATGCTTAAAATTACTTGCATGGTTTTTGGCATGTTTTTTTATGGAAAGGCTTTTTCTAATAAATGGCCCTGTAAAGTATTTGAACAGTTTGATTAAAGCAAATAAGAAATGTACATAAACATAACATTTTTCTGTTTCTGATACTGTAACTACGTACTATGGAGTTTATTAATTAAACTAATAATAATTTCAGTAACTTTTCTTCCAGTGAAACTAAAACATTCTGGATGTACTCTATAATTGTACCTTAAAATATTAACTTAAATATTTTTATAGTGTTTGTACCTGAATTTTGTTTTTTAATGATAGTTTGAATAATATCAGCTGCCATGTTTATTTACAGTCTAATGATATTGACACTATTTATGGTTTAACATGATTAGTATTTTGTATATTTTCTACACAAAATGTTTGCTATTTTTGCCCTTAAAATTGTTGAATTTTAAGTTAAGAGAAATCATGTGTTTACATTTCCTTTCGTATGAGCTTCGCACCATCAGTACATATACCGGGTTATTCAAAATGATGGATACACTTTCATTCATGTATATTTCCTTGAATATACATTGAATATGAATAATATACATACAAGAGAGAGGGGAAGGTCTAAAGTTTCTAATATTACCGCTAGAGCGCAGTTGCATAACCTAATACTCGAGTGCGCATGCTCGTGCCACCAAGGACCCTTCAGTTCAGTTCCAAGTAAGATGGCCACCATGCAGCACAAGGTTTTCTGCGAGCTTGAGTCGGCAAACCTGAATCGGCAACAGCAGTGCAGCGAGCATTCCGTCTTCGATTCGGCATAGAACCACTATTTAGGAGGAGCATATACCGTTGGTTTAACCAATTTCATCAAACTGGATGTCTCGGCAAAGGAAAAAGAACGAGCCGACCTCGTGTGTCAGAGGATAATGTAAGACGAATTGAAGGCAGTTTTGTGCACAGTCCTAGAAAGTCAACTAATGCAGCTAGCTGAGAACTTGGAATACCTCAAGCAACTGTATGGCGAGTTTTGAGACGCCGTTTCTCAATGAAGCCCTTCCTCACCGATGGATAGGTCGCATAGGAAATGAAGACCTGACTCTTCTGTCGTGGTCCCCGAGATCTCCTGATGTCACACTATGTGAGTTTTTCCTGTGGGGGTATGTCAAACTCTGGCCAACCTGCAGAACCGTATCACAGCTGCAGTGAACTCGGTTACACAAGAGATGCTTCTTCGTGTGTGGAATGAGTTCGGCTACCGCTTAGATGTTTGCCGAGCAGCAGGTGGCAGCCATATTGAACATCTGTAACCTCTATTGTAAGATTGTAAACTTTAGACTTTCCTCTCTCTCTTGTATGTATATTATTAATATGTAATGTATATTCAACAAAATATACATGAATGAAAGTGTATCCATCATTTTGAATAACCCTGTATTTTATTTCCTTTATTTTCCTATCTTAGAACCTAATAATAACCATTAAATGATTACGAGACCAAGAGTAATGTACTTTCACCAAAAGTGTTTCTGATATCTACAAAATCCTTATGTATGTTATTGTATAAATTATTATTTAGAGTGATTTAAATCGGTGATTTTTTAAATCAATCCACTCTGCCCGAATTTTAGCTTTCCTGGCAACAAGTGTTCTCAGGTTACCAGCCAGGTTAAGCCAGCATTAGAGCCCAGCATTTCAAGGGCATACATTGCTCAAATCTTCAGGGTGCTTGAAATGTTGGATGCTAATGTTGATTTAACCTGGCAAGTAACCCAAGAATGCTTATATGAACCTAAGTAGTTATGATTCCCCCTTTTACAATCAATCAGAGAAGAAACAGTATAACCATCGACTTGCTTGTGTTATTGAGGCTTGTTCAGAACTCGAGGATTTTTATCAGGTTAAAATGCATGTAGCATAGCGGCATTTTCCTTGAGTCCTCTGTATAATTCATCATATCAAAATTGATCTCTGTAGAATATTGATAATATAAAAAAAAATCTAAACTTACTCATGATAATTTGATACTCCATGCACTTACCTCATAGACCCCAAACCTTGTAGTAGAGTATGTAAGTTGGCGAAGTATAGAACCAGATATCCCAGAATACAAAGAAAGGATGCCTTCAGATCGGATGATATCCACAGTATGCTGAATAATTGAAATACCTTTTTCTTGTGTTTGAAGATGGACCTATAATGAATATGCAATTATTATCATTGCAAACCTACACCTGATTTTATATGTTCGTGCAAAAGGACATATTTTATCATAAAAACGTTATGAAAAATGAAGGCTTCTTAGGTATTTTCGTCAATGACGTTGATGAATAATATGTATATTTTTCTACGTAAGGTATCTTCCAATGTAAAACATAATATTCAATAACTGCTTACAAAATTACTTAATGTAAGTTTTCCATATACCATTATAATATTTAGAAAATAAAAACTAGGCTTGAACCATCGATAATATAATAATAATAATAATAATAATATATTCACAAGGAACATATTTCATCCAGGTCTTCTTCAAGAAAAATAAAACATTATGTAAAAGGTAAAAGTTCAAGATTTTTTAAAAAAATGAATGATGATGTACAAGATGACAGCTATATGGGTACACCCATTGCTTTTTTTCTGGGAAGAAAGTTTCTGGTACTCTTGAAATTCGTTTGTTATTGTGTTCATTATAAGAATGTTATATGTTTGTAAGTGAACATCTACAACAAGGTGTTTGGTACTACTTTACTATACCGGAGACACCTATCAATGATTTATTTCGCAATTTTTTACATTGCTAACATACTATTCTGCATTGCGGAACATTTCTTTAGGTGAAATAATGAATTCCTAACGAAAATAATGTCTATTTCTTACATTAACGAGTACTTACTGTTGTTCTTTATTTCCCACAAATCATCCACCGGTAGCTCCAAAAACCATTGACGTTAGCCCAAAAATTCATGATAGCCCCACGAACCATCACGGGGACGAGGTATGCCTACTAGGTTAGGTTCCATTAGCACTCCTTTTGTTCAATTTAGCATATACGGACAATATCGGTTTTTCTCGATGAAAGAAAATACATGGAATTATTTTAATTTTAACCTTCCACGTCCTGCATTCCACTTTTTTCTTCAAGATTCCGTGTTGAATTACAAATTCCACGGCATCTTCCACAGCGGCAACAACTTCACGACACATCCTCGACACGTCATCTTGTAGCAGTAGCAATAGTGCATATTGTGCTCTTGTGCAGAAAGCAAATGGCGGCAGCAGCAATAGTGAGTCGGAAAGAGATTTTCGTAGAAAACCACATGCATTCGCATTAAAATGGATCAAAACTACATTCCCAAACATCAACAACGCTACAGAAAATGATTTGCGTAAGTACTTTCTCCTGTAAATTTGAAGAAATCCGTCTCCGGTATAGTAAAGTGTTACCAGGTGTTTGACAGTGTACCAACAGAAAAAAACACTGGGTACATCACTTAATTGAATATTGTTTTCATATATGTGCATGTACACTTATAATGGAGCAAAGTAGTAGTACTTTTGAATGTAGAAAGAAGGCTTTGCTGCAATTAAAACCAGTTTTCTCGCTAATCCATCCACAATTGGCTATTGGTTGATTCCCCAGTGTCGGGCAGGTTTTATATTGTATAGTTTCAATATGCATTCATGCATCTTTGAACTTGACTCAATATTGTGAAGTAGAAACCTCAAACTTAGGTTGCAAAGCTCTGAAAAAACATTATTTACCTTCAGCAGATCAAGTGGATGAGTCACACATGCAGCAAGGCTAGCTGCAATCCCACCAAAATACCATCTGCCTTGTTTCTTCTCTTTATATTTTGACATTTCTATAATTTTACTTACTTACATCATTAGACTTTGGAAACTGGTCATATATGAAACTCAAGTAATATTCTACAGAGATTGAACTAGATTCATGTTGTTTAATTGCTAAGGAACTGCTTATGTATAACTATTCTCAGATTCATGTTATTAACAAAGTTTTAGAAAAGAAGACACCCTAGGAACCAAAATTGAAGAAAACAGCACAATATCACAGTGTCAATATTCAGGTCTGTTAGTGTGTAATAATATGAATCACAAAGTTCCCCAAATTCTGTTATTACCTTTTTAATATGTATATGTGTATTATGTATGGGGGAGGGGGGTTGCAGTTACCACTTTGGTTTTATCTGAGTTCTTTACTGCCTTAATTTGAAAATTTAGTTTTCTCAAAATTTCTAGGGAGCTGTAGCCCCATTTCCAGATCGACTTTCAGCTTCCTAACTTGTAAGAGCTACCCCAAATCCCACAGTAGTTTTAGCTTTCATCGCAAAACAAACAAACTTGTTTTGAATTTAACAATAAAATGTCAATTTCCCAGGGATGTAGCTAGGTTGATCACTTGGGGGAAAGGGGGGGGGGGCTAATGTCATAATTTTCTCTATCAAACCATTAAGAAAAATAACAACATTATGTTTAGATTTTTAGAATCCTGCAGGACTTTTGATACATTTTTTCAAAACGTTCAATTTGACATTAGCTAATAATGGAAAACAAGAACACAAACTATATTTTTGAAAACCAGAAAATGCACGATAAATGCATTCCAAATATAATTATGGCATAACTTCAATGTCAGAATTTTCTCTATCAAACCATTAAGAAAATTAACATTATGTTTAGATTTTTAGAATCCTGCAGGACTTTTAAGACACGCTGTATATATGTATAGATATATGAAGGGTAGGGGGATACAATACAAGGAGTCAGAGACGCAACCACAAATTTTTGTCTGGGAGGTGGTTTAAGTATTGAGATCCATTGGTTTGGCATTTCCAGAAATTTTTATCGAAGTTCAGCCCAATGATAAAACTTGAATAATAATAATTAGTAGTAGTAGTATTGTCTATCATAGCTGTGCGGTCTAAGAAGCTGTGTTTTGGGCTCCGACTGCGGGCAGGCTCGTAGCCAGGCAGGGGCCAGGGGGAGCTCAGCCCCCTGGCACTGAGGTCAGCCCCCCTGGCACTGAGGTCAGCCCCCCTGGCACTGAGGTCAGCCCCCTTGACATTAGGTAAAACTATTTTGTGTAATTTGTTTGCAGTGAAGAGTGAAAATGTAGACAGCAGATATTATTTTGCTCACAACTTTGGTGAAGGATAAATTTGTAAGCAAATTTTCTTCCCTAGATTTTAGAAAGTTTCTTCACAGGGGAGCTTCTTTATATGTGATCCTTTGTATTTTTTGTTTGAAACGTTTTTTTTATGTAGGTTACATATAATAGACATATATTTAAAAAACACTGTTTGGGGAAATTGTTTAAAGGATAGTAAACACTCCTTTTTTTGGACTTAGAGGTGGTTGCACCTTCAGCACACAAAGCCATCCTCTGGCTATGCCAGGCCAAGATTCAACGTAAGAGTCGCTCACATTACGCTTCTAATACTAATAGTGAGTTATATACTTATCATTTCAGTTATGGGGGTTGAACTGGACTTCTACATTCTCAATGGTGACCGAATATCAAAGGGTAAATTACAATCTGCTGCAAAGAAATAGAGGTGGACTCAAGTCTTGAGAGATAGAAAATGAAGCAGCAACTGGACTATATACACTGAAAATGTGTCACTCAATAAAATGCAGATTGGAGCATTGTATACCCTGCGTGGCAGAATTGGGGCTACTGGACCTAAGGGCAAAGGAAAAATTTCCTCTGGACTCAATATCCTGAGTTTTTGGGCCCCTTGAAGTGGGAAATATCTCAGATCTTATTCCAATCTAATACTGAGGCTTGGGGGCCCCCTTGAAAATATTTTAGGGGAAGTTACATATTAAATATCACGTAATATTACTGGTAATAAAAAAGGTCATAAATTATCAAGTTTGTTTGTTTAGGTATTGTGTAACAATGAGGCATCGACTGGTAGAGCAACTGAACCTTTCTACTGGATTCGTAACTGTAGACGATTGGCACACTACACTACTATTACAAAAACCTAGTAGGTATAAAGGTATGAGATGAGGGAAGCTTCCTATCGATTGCCATCTATGAGCAAGTAACTTAATTCTGAATTTCGGAGGAGACCCATAATGTCAAGTTGTGTGAGCCCCTATGGCTGAGACAACACACCACTGCTTTTAATCGCAGACGTCCTCATATATGTTACTGGGAACCAACATTCTGTTTCGTAAATCCATTTTTAAAATTAGCAACAGTAACTGCTGAATTTCTGGGATTATATAAAATTTCAGGATCACAGGAAGAGAACATAGCGGGGCCCCTACAGCTCGGAACCCCTTGCATTCCGGGTGTTGCGGGGCGTCTGCTACTTCGGTGTCATTATGCAAATTTCCTCCGCATCTGCGTCAAAAGTGAACATCTCTCAAGTTTTGGAAACGAAGGGGAGTTTTATTGTTTAAGCCGGAGAGTGGAATGTACGCTAGGCACTATGATTGAATATTGTCCATCTTTTCTTGGGTGATAAAAATATCTGTATCATCGAACGTAGTATGGAGTGTGTAGTAAGGGATGATTTTAGTAGCAGCCAATTAACACTTCAAGCGATATTTTAAAAGATATATAAAAATGTAGTATTTGTGTGATATTTCTAACTTAATGACCCCCTCCCCCCACACCTAATTTACCTTCATTTAACACGGTTAAACTTTTTAAAAATGGACTTGATTTACAAAGCCCCCCTGATGACCCGTGAGCCCCCCTGGAGATCTATTCTGGCTACGGGTCTGACTGCGGGATGGCATGGGTTCGAGTCTACCTGGATTCAGTCTGGGTTTTCGTCTTGTGTATAGGATGGGTGGCAACCCACCATCGTGAGAAAATTGGGGAGCTATGAGTGAGTCGTAATCCGGTCTCGGAAATCTCCTATAATGGCTGAGGATCTGACGTGCTGACCAGAGGCACAACCACGAATTTTTGTCTGGGTGGGGGCAAGTACCAGGATGAACGTGCCAATAATAATAATATTAATAATAATAATAATAGTGGCATTATTATTAATAGTAGTAGTAGTATCAAATACGTTATTATCCTCGTAAATTATGCAAAAAGGGAAAGTATTTGTGTTTGAACCAGTGGCGTATGCAAGGGGGGGTTACGGAGTTTAACCCCCCCTTGAGCTTGTGAAATGTTATGAAAAATGCTGTGGAAAAAATTAAATGGCCAATTTATCACAGTCAAAGATCTGGGAGAATACTATTACTATTACTACTACTATTACCACCACCACTACTACTACTACTACTACTACTAATAATGATAATAATTTGAATTATTATATCCATGCAGCACGGAGAAAAGCACAGCATTCCAAACACACGCGTCTTTCAGAGTGAATGCCTTGAAATTTAACACGAATTCTTAAAAATAAGATATGAGGGCAACTATGATTTAAAAGAGAGAAAAGTTGTTTTGTATCTCAGTTGCAATTGCAACAATGTTCAATACACCGGCGTACGCAGATTTTTTTTTTTTTTTTTGAGGGGCTGGAATAGTAAATGTGGATATCACATGGCTTCGTTTTGGAGGGCACGATGCATAATAAAATATTTCGTATTTTTGGAGCTTTTCAGTCTATTAAAATTGTATTCAAAGACAAAAATGGTAATCGGGATTCACTTTAAAAGAGGTTTCGCATTTACACATTTTTATTTTTTAAAGTTCTTAACGGATTTTTATTTGAAAATTCTGATTTTCTTAAAGTTTCGGTAGGATCTGTAACCCCATCAGTCACCCCTCTACGTACGCCAGTGTTCAATGAACATGTAATTTTTGTGTGTGAACAATGAGAATTAAGTAAAATAAAGTTCTTGGTTCGTTGTAAGCGCCTAATGTATAGACAAAGGCTAGGCGGACAAGAATACCGCAGCACGTTTGAATGTCTCTCTTTAAAATGTCTCACCTTGTTGACTAGACAATTATTCAAACGACAATAAGCTTAACTATTGTAAAATGTTTTGTTGGTAAGAAAAGCGAGACAATCCAGATGTGAATTATCGGGGACATTTATGCGGGAAAAAAGCCGGAAATAATCCAACCAATTCCGGGAATCGAACCTGGATCTCCCGCATGGTTGTGAGACGCCCTCCACCGCGGCTTCTTGGATGAGCTCCATACTTTGATTATTTCAATTTATTTTAATATATTTTCTTGTTTTTATGGATTTTCTTCACACTTAAAATGTCTCACCTCGTTGACCAGACAGTTATTTCGTAAAAGAAACAAGAAAATGCTCCCAGAATTTGATTAAAATCGAATGACTAGAAAGTAATTTCCTTCTATTGCTTTCATAAATACTATATTTATGTCAGTAGCGTACGCAGGATTTAATCAAGGGGGGTGTTATTTCAAAAACTTTCTACAAATTCACATTACCATTGTTTTATTATACTTTAATTAATTAATTAATTAATAATAATAAATTAATTAATAATTCTTATAATTAATTAATTAGTTTAATTACTACTAATGCAGCTGCTATTTATGAAAGATATAGAACAAAATTACATTTCTTTTGTTTCTTTGTTACAAAATAATTGTCTAGTCAATGGTTATTTGTATATGATAAGTGAGACATTTTAAGTGTGAAGAAAATCCATAAAAACAAGCAAATATATTAAATTTCTTGAAATAATCGAAATATGAAACTCATTCAAGGAGCCGCGCTGGTCTAGTCTGACAACTTCGTGGGATATCCGGGTTCGATTCCCGGAAGTGGTTGGAATTTATCCAGCCTTGTCTCCGCACCCAGCCTCATAGCAATGGGTACCCGAGAGCAACCCTGGGGGATGAAGGCTGCCGGAGCATGGTGCTGATCACATCACCTGCAAAATAGTTCGAGATCGAGAATCTTTGGGGCCCACCACACCACTACGTGTGCCTTCATGGCACGGTGCTATATGCAAGGGACAAATTACATTACCTTTACCTATGGAATTCGCCCAGGATGATGATGAAGCGCGAGAATACATGTTGCTAAATTCCACTGACAGGTATGTATCCAAGGAGGGGGCTTAGGGGGCTCGAGCCCCCCCGAAAGTTTTCGGTTTACACTAGATAAAATGAGGTTTTTGGTTTCTTGTGGTGTGAAATAAGATAATGTGACGATAATTTAAGGAGAGAAATAATTATCGAGGCAATACGGAGAATGTTCTGTATCCTTGTTATTGTTAATAGTGCGTGTCCAAGGTGGAAATCAGAGGGCTCGAGACCCCCCTTTAGGGTTTTTTTCTGTTTACACTACATAAAATTAGGATTTAGGCTTCTTGAATAATGTGATGATAATTTGAGAGAAATAATTATCGAGAAAAGACGGAGAATAACCCTCTAATTATTAATAGCGCTTATCCAAGGTGGGAATCAGGGGGCTCGAGCCCCCCCCCCCACCTTCAGGAAATTTTTCTGTTTACATTAAATAAAATTAGGATTTTGGCTTCTTGAATAATGTGATGATAATTTGAGAGAAATAATTATCAAGAAAAGACGGAGAATGTTCTATAACCCTAGCACGTATCCAAGGTGGGAATCAGGTAGCTCGAGCCCCCCTCACTAGGAAAGGAAATTTTTCAGTTTACGCTTGATAAAATTAGGTTCTTGTCTTCTTGAATAATGTGATGATAATTTAAGGAGATACAATTATCGAGGCAAGACGAAGAATGTTCTATAACTCTGTTATTGTTAATAGCTCAAGCCCCCACACCACACACCCACCTTCAGGAAATATTTCTGTTTACATTAGATAAAATTAGGATTTTTGCTTTTTGAATAATGTGACGATAATTTAAGGGGAGAAATACTTATCAAGGCAAGACGGAGAATGTTCTATGACCCTGTTGTTGATAATATTGCACGTAAACTTTTCTTGAGCTTTCAGTATTATCGCAGCAAACTTGAGCACTATGTAGAGACTTGTCAGCATTTGGAAGCTGCACAGCAAAGGTATCGCCACACGTAGAGTGATTCGTTGTAATTTTTAATCTCTGGAAGGCGCGAGAGGGAATGTTTTTGAATAAGTGGAGTCGAACTACTGGCAATATTTATAAATCGTTTATCTGCGCAACGTTCTAGAATATACTGAGGATATAAATACGCGTTAATTAGAACCATTCCTAAATAGAAATTCTTTGACCGAACCTTGAATCCAATGAGAAAAATGGCGTTGTCTCTGACATCATTTTCTTTTAAGCGTTCAATTCAAGGACTTGTTCATGATTCATTTGATCGTGTTAAAGGTGCTTTACTTCAGTCTGTAATACGAAATTATAAAAACTTCTGGTGAGTTGATTTTTAAAAATGTGTCCGAGATAAAGAGTGGCGTGCCAACGATTTTCGGCAGGGAGAGGGGTTACGCATACTATTTTTGGTGGTCAGTCCTCATTTTGCCATATTTTCCTGTTTTTGACGTTCTTTTTTAAGGACTGTGTCAAATGGGGTTATGACCCCACCAACCCTCCCTTGGGCACGTCCCTGGAGATACCTAAATGAGTAAGCATTTGATCATATTGGGAGAAGAAACATTAGATGTGTTGGGAACGGAAGGGTTTTCACTGTGCAATAATTGTTTCGCGATCCACCTGTATTCTATGGAAAACTTCCTTTGTTTCGTGCCGAGATATGACAAGACTGCGGAAGCTGTGACAGACAATTTTGAACTCTTGCGAGTGCTTAGGCCTGAATATGAACAATTGGTGAGTTTCGGCTTTTAAAAGAGCTGCAAACATGGGAGGACAAGACACACGAGTGGTGTTCAGGCTCGAATCAGAGAAATATTCGTGAACTGTCTGCGTCCAGTTCGCAACACACAGTTTGAATCTCGTGTTGTCGAGTGGATTGATTGTCCATCCCGTGCATGTGTAACAGCTTCGTAAAAACCCTTTTGGTTACCTGGTAAGTAGTCCAATTAAGCCGGTTCTGGAACCGAAAATGAGGCTCGGTGAGGCTCGCCTTAATGGATTTCTCTCGTAAGGCATGAGCCTCATTTTCTCGCAGTGTTGCCAGCTGCTTACTCGAAAAAATCACCAAGGTTTTTTTTGGGTCTAACGTAGCCTAAAGCAAGGAGCTGGCAACCTTGCTTGAGGTTTGCCTTAATGGTTTGTTTTTGTAAGGCATGAGCCTTATTTTCTTGCAGTGTTGCCAATATTTTACTCGAAAAAATCACCAAGGTTTTTTTTTTGGGTCTAACCTAGCCTAAAGCAAGGAGCTGGCAACCTTGCTTGAGACTTGCGTTACAGTGCATAAAGCAAGGAGCTGGAAACCTTGCTAGAGGCTTGCCTTACAGTGCATAAAGCAAAGTTGCCAACCTACTGGTACTTTTGCCATAGCCTTTTACAAAAAAGAGAGAGGAGAGAGAGAGAGGAGAGAGAGAGAGAGGGAAGAGTTAAACAACCGACAGCTGCCAACACCCTAACCTAACCTAACCTAACCTAACCTACCCTAACCTAACCTAACCTAACCTAACCTACCCTAACCTAACCTAACCCACCCTAACCTAACCTAACCTAACCTAACCTAACCGGGGAGCTTATTATTGAAAGTCAACACCTAGCTCACGAGTGAGTTTTCTCGTTCGGTAGCCAAGTCGGTCGCCAGCCGAAAAGCGAATTATTGAAACTAAACGAGTTGAGCAGCTAACGGATTCGGGGTCTCGAGTTGCATGCGAGTGAAATGTTGGCTGGCAAGAGAGGCTACTGTATCATCAGCCAATGGCGTTGCGACTTTTTCCATCCCGGTCATGCACAGCTGATCGCGGACAATTTTGTTTCGTCTGCAATGAAATACAGAATGAGATGTATCGATACTCTTTTTCACGTATGATCTTAATGCACGGATGTGTTAAGTGTAAAATGTGGGTGACATCGCATACAATTAATGACCGTGCTGTGCCATCTGGAAATAGCAGTAAAACTCTTCCATGGTTGACAAAGATATGAAGAATAAGTGAAGTTCTGTTGCTGCGTAAAGGCAAGTATCCATTCTATTTTTAATATAAAAATAATTATTGTATTTGTTGAATGGAAATCACAGTTATGAGTTTATTAAAACCGTATGCACCATTCATAAGCAAGGATGTCTTCGATCTAATCTAATTTAAATTGTTGCGAACATGTGACATTGTGCGAAGACGCACAATCGAATAAAACGGTGCCTAGTGGTGAAAAAGTTTAGTTTGGTACACAAAAGTTAATCAGGTCTGGATGTTGTGTTACTCACAGACCTCATTTCTATTATTGCTCGACACAAAAATACTCCGAGCAGAAAGTAACCACAAAAAAATACAACTTGTGCTTATGTGTGTCTGTATTTTGCTTCTTTTCTATTTTAAGCCACTTTTCTTCATTTTTAGCCTAATTTTGTTATTCTACTGTGAAAGCTTGTATTACGTGCTTTGAATCTCCACCTGTATTTAAGAATGATTTTCATTATTGTTACTGTGCTTTTCCAATTTTCCAATTCCATTGTTATAATGATACACATTATTTTCTACTTGAATCGAATTCCGTACATCACTATAAGCACATGTTGAACATGTTTCATTATTATTTAACTCGTTTTTATGTGCAGATCGATTTTTCAACATGTTTCTGTAGGCTTACATCAGTAGGTTAGGGTTGGTGCCCTTAGCGTTATAATTATACTCCTATGTGCATACACATACAGTATTACTAAGTTTACATTTTAAGTGGGTTTGGATACTTTAACATTTCCACATGTTCCTTGATGTGCTACACAAATATAGAACATTTTTCATACATCAGTGATTTGTGGCAGAGTAGCCTGCACAAGCTACTTTTCACAACAATTCCTCATGAATTAATGCATTCTTCATATTTAAAATGTACAAATTAGTTTCTCGGTAAGAGTTTAGTATATCGGAGACACATTTAAATCTAATATTTTGTTTCGAATGGTTCGTACTTAACAATTGTGTATTGCGGTACATAGTTCAAGGTGCCATTATGCTTTTTACACGAAAAAAAAAATATTTTCACATACAGAGTACTTGTTTTGATTCATTTCTTCGCTTTCGTAACACACAATATGGCGGGCTGAGGTTGACTACCGTAGTGGGTATACAGTGTTTCCAACCTTCTTCACCAAAAATACCTACTGTCATGTTTGTCACTTGTGCAAATTGTACATTATGCACGGGTAGCTGACGGATAGCCCCACGAACCATTTCCTATAAGGTTAGGTTTGGTTAGGTTAGGCAAGCATATTTAAAAAAAAGGGATTGGAAACACTGACAGGGGCTTACGTTATCAAACGTACGCAGCATCCGGTTGTCGTAGGGCAAGCAAATGAAAGCAATGGCAATTGTGCGTCGGTGAGATATTTCTCTTAAAAAATACATGATTTCTTGCTCAAATATATTCCACGATGAAAGAAAATACCTTGACGAACATTGTAAACCTTGGAAAAACTTATTTCCGTAAGTAGTTTCTTCTGTAAAATTGAAGAAATGTGTCTCCGATATACTAAACTGTTACCAGTTTCTCTAAATTTACTTTCAGTATTCTAAATGTATTTCTTATCTTTCTGTACAACTTGCAAATTTCATTACACAATCTGAATCATTACCATGTTGTCTAGTGTATTACTTCAGATAGTTATGTATATATTTTTCATTCTAATTTGTTTCATTTTTCTTTCAGCGTTTCAGATTAAGCATTCCCAGAACTCCAATTGAAAGAGGATGGGGAAGTAACATATGTCTTGTGTTTGTGTATGGCTGGTATTGGAGAGGTCTCATCTTGCTGCAATCATCTTCATGCTTGAACCTGATGTACAATAAAGGGATAATTTATCATGCATTGAAAAAGAAAATGCATGGCTGCTTCCTCATATGTAAACACTACTAACCATTTCAATAAGTATCATGGACTTCGTTGCTTCCGTGCAGAAGAAAAGAAGGTTGGACATGACAAGTGATACCGAAATCACCGATGAAATATCAGTCTCTTGTAAACATTCCGAAACCTACAAAAGACTAGTGAGATGTATTTCTTCAAAATTATGTTATTCAATTTAGGCACCTGGCCAACATTTAGTGATCAAAAGTGCTTTAATATGCCAGGTTGCACTCAAACTACCTGTATTTGTGCTCAGACTTGGAAAATAAATGTAGTTATATTTTGTGGTCAAGCAGGAAGTTCAAAGTGATTTCAGTACAAATCAGGGATGAACACTGTATCAAACAACTGGTAGTTTCACCATTTGTTTCGCTATTTTTTTAAGCTACTGAGACCAAGTTCTTCCTTTCTCCTGAAGTTTGTAACTAAGGTATAACCCATGAGAGAGTATGAACACAATCAAAGGTCTTACTACTAATGTCTACATGTCTGTTATTCCTAAACAAAAATTGTCCTTGCATGGGCGCAATACTAGATGGAATGGTTAATAGTATTTGCTGATGCTGTGGGAAGGGAGTATATGGAATAAAGTGCCCATAGTTTGAGAAACTTTACTGTGAATGAGATTTGCTCTGTGAAATCATCTTGCTGAACTAAAGACAATGATCTCATGAAGTTGAAACTAGACTATCCCTATTACTTTCAGGTACAAACGCAAATTTACAGAGAAGAAAATGTTCATATGTAGGATTCTGGGGGATGTTGAAATGTGTACTGTACTAAAAGACCAGGCATTCCAAATCAAACATGCATGGATATTGTCTTGTCAGCAAGGGTGCTGTGACACTACCATTAATAAGTATAGTGCTCGTTTTCGTTATATATGTGATTGATTGGTTTGGTTTATATTACTTTGCTTTTCTGTCACTTTTGGCTAATTGCAAAGGTGAGGATGAATGGTAATGAGATTAAATTGATGAAGGGACTTTCAAAAAAGAGCACCAATGCCTTGACTGGGATTCAAACCTGACAACCCTAGCATTGTAGCATGCTGTGCTAACCACTCCGCCACTGAGACTGGCTGTTATACATGTGAGTTTACATTGTTTTCGGTAATGTAGAAAATTAGAGCATCTACTTAATGCAGCCAGTGCTCCAGTTTTGATCTGGGATTTCAAGTGGAATGATGTGAATTTATTCAGTTGCTTTGTTTATCACAAGAATGTTCTTGAGCTGTTAACATGTTCACTTTAGCTGATGATGTTTTAAAAATGAAAACTGGTTTTAAAATTAAGTTTGTTGCTGCAACCATTCAATCAAATTTTCAACAGTGCTATTGATACATAAGGTTTTTTATGTCACCATCACATTCATTGAAACAAAATAAAATAAATACAATTGATACCTGTCTACCCACAAAAATAAACTAAAGTGCAGAAACGTGCATAACTAAAACAGTAAATTTTTCAAAAAAATTTCTTTTCTACTTAGTTTATTACGTACAATAAAAGTGTTTGCTAAAGTAGAAATTTTGTTTGGGTATTTTCATCCTTCATTTGAAGTATGTTTGGTACCCTTAACCCTCTGTACCTGTGAAATGTTTTGCTGTGAACATTTTCAGTTGTTTTTAGCTCTCGGAAACATGTTTTTGTGAAGTAAAGTACATTTGATACCTTAACGTGTTACTTTACTGTAAAGGAGCACAGCCCAAAGACTCCCCGGCAGTGAATATAGCACCCAACAAGACATTCCACAACTATGTTGGGGGCCTTAGGTTTGGAGCTTATAGAAAGTTCCATGTTTTTCATTATTTTAGTGTGCATACAAGCATTTTTTACTAATAAAAAGCAGCAAAAGTATTCGGAGATGGCAGGTTTCTACTTGTGCTGGCCATAATTTGGGTTCAAATATCTGTTATTTGTGTTTTCTGCATGCAATAATCAATTATATATTTCGTAAAGCATCAAAATTGGTTGATTAAAAAGGAAAACATTAACTCTCGAAGGGGTACAATGGTTAAAAGTACATTTCTTCTTATTTTCTGGTGACAGTGGTTTCTGTAACAAAGCTACCTTCATTCATTTGTTGGAACTTGAAAGGACAAATTATGTGGACTGTTCCTTTCAATTATAAGAAATGTTTCTATTTGTGCTTGAAAGTGTTCTCAATTTCTTTTCAAACATACAATAATTCACAAGCAAAATATATTTCAAAGCTTCCTGCAACACCTTTGGCTGACATCCTATGGGTGCGGATGAAAATCTGCTGGCATGAGAAGCGAGACATTCGTGAATGGCTTTTCTGAAAGATCTCTGGTGGTGAATGTTGTGTGCATCAAAAGGAAGGAAATGTACTTTACAATTAAGGTGCTGACATTTATCATAGAAGAGGTTGACATACATGGTGAACCTTTCTTTCGGTAGCTCTGAATGAGTCCTGGTCGTGCCTGTATTTTTTGCTTAAAATTTTACTTGGTGAACCTAACTTGGCTAGCAAAAGTTAATTCTGTCACAATTTCCCTCCCCCTGATACTTTATCAGTTAGCGTTGTTTACACAGCCACCCTTCAGTCTTAATGGTTGTGGAAAGCACCATAGAAGCTGAAGGGCTCTTATTTGGTTGTGAACAACTAAACGTAACATATTCATTTGGTCTACTGAGAGGAAATGAAGGTTCTTGAGTATATGTACTTGAAATTTAATTGCATGAGGTGAATTGGTCACACAATGAATGCTGTATTCAGCAAAAACCCAATGCCACAGAAACAGCACAACAATCACCCATGTTGATATCCCAAGAAAACCAATTATCACCCATGCTGTTTTATGTTATACATTTTACCTCAAACAGGAAGTTCCATGGTTCCGAAAACTTTTCCATCTGTTCATAAAATGTGCCACTACTATATTCTGGAAAATAATTTTTCTTGTATGTACGCATTGCTTGCATTGTAGAATTATTTCTCTTGTAGTCTACAGTCATTACAAGCATAAAAACACAGTTTTTCATTGTGACGTTTCAGCAGATCATATGCTCCCTTAATCAGACTGTTATTTTTAGTTTTATTTACATTTATTCAAAAATAAATGTCTGATGAAGGGAGCATTCGTGTAACCGGTTCAGTTATTGCAGGATTCACCAAATCAAAACTGACAAGCAATTAAGTTAAACCTGCTGTACCTTTTTTTCATTGTAGGCAGCACTTTGGTCAATATTTTAACAAGCACTACAGCAGAGCCGCTCTTGGTCACACACAACTAAACCTTGACATTGACTGCCATGCTGGGGGCATATTTAAATATATTTTACAGAAAAAAATAACTTACATTAGTGTGCAGAAGATACCAATCACACTGCCAACCTCACTGCCAAGCCCCTTCATGGGCTGTTACGCACAGGATTATAATTTTTATATAAATTAATAAATCCTACTTTTCTATAATATTACTTTATTTGTATCCAAAATTATTTCATATGGAGAGACATACACACTTTCCAGAGAAAAAAAATTACAATTATTAGAAATATTTATGCATATGCGTTGATCTGTGAATAACCAAACTGCACCATACACAATAGTATATTTAGAGAATAGATTAGTTTGAATTCATTGCACGGGTTTAGCAATTCCACTGTTGTCAAAACAACATTCATAGCTATTCATTGACAAACAAAAAATTGTTAAAGCACAACACACTTGAAAAATTTTGTTTGTGTTACGTACATCACCTGGTTTAACACTGACAAATTGGGCAGGTATTGTTATCAGGATACTATATTTTCTGTAATCAAACAAACATATCCAATCACCTGCTCAACTTGTTTTCTGAAATTTGCCAGTTTCCTAGTGTATTGCAGATAGAAAGTCGTATATACACGACATTTGACCACTTGTCTACTATTCAGGATGCTGAACAACTCCCATGTACACTCAACACAGGGAAACCACCATTAAAATGGTTAACTTGCTAGGACCACTATAAAACTGCACTCTCATTGAAAGTCTTCAGTAAAATTTGCTTTTTGACACTTGAAATACTTCGCAAGTTCCTGTAATCTGACATCACAGTGTCAATATGTTCCAGGGTCATGTCTGTCTGCCATGCAGTGTATTCAAATCCTAAAAAATAAAAGAGTATAAATAGTACATGTATCACAAAGAGAAAAATGGAAAAAATATATATATATGGTTGGGGTGGACCAATGTGATATGCTCACGTTGGTTGCTACTAATGCTTAACCATTAGGGCTGTCCCATTCGTAACAAACTGTGATTATAAAAATATATATCGTACACATAAATGGAAAAAAGTTTAATCTGCACTGTGTCATGCATTTGGCTCTGACTATGGGATATGCATAGGTTTGGGTCTCCTGGGGGAAGCATAACAAATTTTCCCAAGATTTCAGCCTGTGTATGGAACCCATGGCCACCAGCCATCGTGAGGAAATTGGGAGCTAAGAAAGAGTAGCGTAAGCTGGTCATGGAAACCCACGACAATGATCAGGGGTTCGTCACGACCAGTCATGTCATGGGAAAAAGAAACTTTCCCACTGATCTCTGGATTTTTCATTTTTGTTTACACAGGATTATTAAAAAAAAGAAACACACACACCAGCTTGATAACAGCAGCATGTGAAATGCTAGCATGGTTTTACAGCAATAATGTCCTATGAATAGTATTCTGGTTTCGTTAGTAAAAAAAGTCATTTCACTCAATACATTACAGAAATAAGGAAATTCTAAATCTAATGAATTACATTTCAATATGATGAAAATAACAACTTAGTTTGTTACATTTATTGTTACTTTTCCCTACAAAATTCATACATGCTTTTCGTAGTTTGGATTTCATACATTTATAACGGATATTAGAAACTAATACTAGTATATGTAGAAATACTGTGTGTCTGAAAACACTCCCGTTAATGGTTGCATGGATCCCTATTGTGCTCCACTGAAATGTGAGCTTTATAACAAGTCAACAATGGATATATTTCACATAATGAATGAACAGACTTTCTGCACTCTTCCACGAAGGTACAGTGGGATCCATGAGTATTACCGTGCAAATTGTCCATCGCCATGTTCGTTCACTTTCTTTGACCCAATGAGAGCTTCAAGAATTAAAAGAAAAGTCAAAACAAGCTGTTGACAACTTCTGCACCAGCATACATGAAAATCCATCGCTTAAAAACACTTAGGATGTAAGAGAAAAATTAATTAAAATAGTCATGGCAATTTTCACGGTAATACTCATGGATCCCACTGTACACTGGGAATCAAAGTGATTAGTGTTGCCAAACTACAGAAGCATGTGAAAATAAATGAGTGGATCACTACCGTAATCCCCACAACCGTGTTAAAAAATTGATTTTTTCAAACATTTACTGGAATCATTTATGGCATAAGTGTGTCATTATGTACTAGAACAAGAATTGTGGCCTTCTAAATCCATGAAACTTTTATAAAATATATATTAACTGTGGCTACATGCGCAGTAAATACAAATTGGATGATATTGTTAAGGCAAGGGGAATTTATGTGTGCATCAAGTTCATATGAACATAAAATCTTAAGATTGAATATAACTTAAGGACCTCAAAAGGGAAGTTACTTCCACAGAGCCATATTCTAAATACTTTCTAAAATAATGTCCTGCATTTCATCTCCGATATTGTAAATCAGCAAGAAATTTGTTATTTAGAAGCAGATTTTTTTTTAGCAGCAAAGTATTGTGAGTATTGTCAGTTATAAACACAGCAAATCTCGATCAGTGGTTATTCACTAACTTGTTATGTAGCTACATTAACCATCCAACTTTCATGTTAGTTCTAGTGTTGCCCACGAGACAAGACTTTGGCCTGTCTCGTCTCGAATTTTTAAAAGCCTGTCCCGTCTTGTCCCGCGGACAACACTAGTTAGTTCAGTCTCATAGTCATAGAAGAGAGGATTCTCAGTATCTTCCAGTCAACCATGTTCTTAACTGCTTAGAATAAGTTCAGACATTGACGTTACCTTATCTCTTGTTTATTTTGTTTCAGTTTTTAAAGTCTAGTGAATACTGGTGTCATGATTTATGTAATACATTCAATTGTAACTGCTAGAGGTCTTTAGTTTGAGATTGAGTTTTGTTTTAAGTCCACTTTTATGCACAGATAGACTAATTGGGACTGGACCTACAGTTTAAAGTGGAATCTGGAACACTATATGCCTCCAACCAGGTATCGAGCCTGGGATGCTTTCATTACAAGGTGACTGCATTACCGCTATGCCATCGGGGAGGCTGCTATGGGTTTTAGTGATGATGACATGGAAGGTTTTGTTAATACAAGGTATATGTGTCAGACACAGAGGAATAAGTTGACGTTCCAATGTTTTGTTTGCTACATAGTTTTTAAAATGCAGATTATATTAGTACTTACATTACTGATGTGTATATATTAATTTTTAATTTTGTTGGCCTCTGAAATTGTCAGTATTGGACCAATTGTTATAAATTAGTGGAACACCTCTAAATGTAAATTTTACCACATATCAATGAAAAATAGAATGCCTACATTCGCTTCCATGTGTGGTAAATAAGTTTTTTCTACATTTCTTTTGCAAAAATAACATTTCTTAAATTTTGGAAATCATGAATAAATGTGTTAAAAAAGACACTCACCCTCTCCACTGTATTCTGCCCTTCTTGGGAGAAAGTCTTGCTTGATGCAATTCCTGACTCTGGCCTGGGAAATGGAAATATAAACATCACTAAACATGCTAAAAATGTTCGAATTTAGTTCTACATTATCAGTACTCAGTAGTAAGTGTGTATACATTTGCATTTTATATCCATTCCATTATTTCAAAATTTCTCTATACATTCCTCTATACATATAATACGAAACGTGTTCTTGTAGTTAAACATAATTCAGGTGCTTCTGTATTTTCAATTTAATTTTTGTTGCGCCACTTTTCTATCATATGGATCAATCGCGACAATAACTGCGAACTTATGACATATATATGATGAGACAATCATATATTAACGCCTTACCCCATGAGCATTAAAGTGCTTTTATATTATTTTTTACACAAGAAAAGGGCAAAGGTAATATTTTCCGTGGATATAGCACCGTGTCATGAAGGCAACTTAGAAGAACATTGGAAAAACCTATTGTATTTTTTTAAATATATTTTTATTTACACCTTGTACTACTGCAATACAATATACATTGACAAATATGTCTTCAACAAAGTCAAGCACGCGTACGCGGAAACCAATATTTCCTTAAGAAATCGAAAAAAATGCATTGACTAACAACGGCATATTTACATCGCTGATTACTGTTATTTTAATGTGCAAATTTATAATAATAATAATACAAATCGTAACATACTCACCCTAAGATGGCCCGGAATGTAAGTATTCTCTTGCATCTCACATTATCCTTGTCTAAAGTACCAAAAGCAAACATAAATATACATCCATCTTCGACAATTATGGCAAACGACTCGACCGAACGACTGATCTCGGTTGGGTATGAGCTGCCGAGTGCTAGCGAACGGAACGACTCGAGAGCCAGCGAACGAGTGAGTTTCAATAATACGGTATATTCGATGTCGTTTGTCTTGCAACCGACTTCAGCCACCAACTCGTCAGCTAGCTACCGTAACGAGTTTCAATAATAAGCTCCCAGGTCTAACCTAGCCTAAAGCAAGGAGCTGGCAACCTTACTTAAGACTTGCCTTACAGTGCATAAAGCAAGGTTGCCAACCTACTGGTATTTTTGCCATAATCTTTTACAAAAAAAGAGAGAGGAGAGAGAGAGGGAAGAGTTAAACAACCGACAGCCCACCTACAGCTTTTTTTTTTCCCTTGGTCTAACCTAGCCTAAAGCAAGGAGCTGGCAATTTTGCTTGAGGCTTGCCTTACAGTGCATAAAGCAATTTTTACCAACCTACATATACTAAACAGGGAGAGCCGGCACTGCCGTAAAAGAGAGAGAGATGGGTGGGTGGGAACACTGCACGGGTTCAATGTCATCAAGTAAAAATCGCCTTAATGGTTTTTTTTCTTGTAAGGCATGATTTCTATTTTCTCGCAGTGTTACCAACTCCTACCTACACCTTTTTTTTAGTTGGCAAGGGCTAGAGAGAGAGAAAAACTTATAGCTGGGAACAGTAATGAGCGAATGCGCCATATCGTAATTTTCCAACTCCGGCAATGTTTGTATATCGCGACCTTTGTAAACCTTTTTCTCTCTCGGGGGGAACGATGTGCCACACACACACACACACACACACACACACGCGCGCGCGCGCGCGGGGGCCAAAATTTTTGAATTTACGGCTGGAAAAATGTTTTTCTATGACATGTTTTCGTTCGAGGCAAATTCGTAGGTAGATATTGTTAAATAAATATTAATATTGTAAATATATATATATATACTTATTGTATTTAGTTTTTCGGTATCGAAAAGCAACTGTCATATTGTATTTGAAAAAAATATTACACTTTTGCCTGTGGATATCTAGAAAAACGACAATTTCGTTCCCTCTCTCTGCATATACTATCAACGTTGACACAATGACACAAATTCAACAAATACGTATGCTTGGTGGCAGAGAAAAAATACAATGAATTTTCTGGTTATTTATTTCATAGCTCTGATAGTCATCGCGTGCGTCACAGATTGCCATCTGCCGTAGGCTTTGGGACGACGGAAGTTATACTTTCTGTTTTTTTAGTGACGCCAGTTAACAGCATAGGTAACAATGATGCGATGCGATGCATTAACTTGAGAATTTTCGAACTCGCAAAATGATATGACTGAAATGTAGGGGGTCTATTGCCCTCTGTTTACATCTGGCAACACTACCGTAGATTTTTTGACAGTGTTGTTAACCTACTGGGTTTTTCACTGTAAATTTTCATCAAAGGGTCTGAGGGGTCCATGTATTTTTTATGTCTGGCAATACTGTTGGGGGCCTAGTGTTGGCAACACTGTGGGTTTTTACTGTAGCCTTTTATGAGGGGGGCCTATTGTCCCCTTTTTATATTTAGCAACTCTATTGGATGTTTTGTTTGAGGCTTGGGTTTTACCAACCCATCCGAAGAAAATTCCACTATATGATTTTTCACAGGTTAAGCTAACCTACAAATAGGAGTTGGCAGCACTGATTTATAAACCCATTGGGTTCTCTTGGCATGTTTTTTCATGATGTGTTGGTAGGCTATTGATCATCTTGGCGTATACAATGTATATATTTTGAGAGGGGGGTTATAGCTTTTTATGCTGTACGAATACTGGAAGCTTGACAGTGACAACCAACAGAGTAGGTAAACCTACATCCAGGAACTGGCAACACTAGTTTCTGACAGTGAATTTGAAATAAAATATTAAACAAAATACATGAGTAAGCACTGTGATTACAAATAGTACCAGTGTTATGCCTCCAACTCCAATTGGATAATTGGGAAAAATAATTGTACAACAACTTGTACTTAATTGTACAACATATACACAGACATAAAAGAGAGAGCCTTCCCGTAACTTACTTCATGTACAATTTATATGATTTTACAACTGTGAAAAGAAAGCATATGTGTTCTGTATGCACACATTTATTCTTATTTTTCGAAGTTGAATGAAAGCACATGTTTTTACGCTCTCGTAATACTAACCTTGCTCCACTGATTTTAAATTGCTTCCATCCGCTTTTTTTTTTTCTGTGTTATTTCCGCATGCACGCAACATTCGCTTTCAATAGACAGAAGGAGTGTTAGTATGTGAAACGCAGTTCGATATAAATTATTTTTTGTTTATTGATTCATTTTATGCACAAACATGAAAGTGTGAGGTTTGATCTTATTTTGTGAATAAACTTGTATCCGAGCCAGACGTCGGAAGCTGGGGACGGGTTTTTCTTGAGTGACAGCCGCCGCTTAGAACATGGCATATTTGCACCAACGCGAAGATAAGGAAAGATTATTTTCGTCGCTACCAGGCCTGAGTCGCAGCAGGCGTTCGAACCCATGTTCACGGATGACCAGAGAGATCAGCTGGAGCTCAAGCCGGCAAGGATCGACGACGCGCACTTGACCGCGTTTCAAGACAATGGAGAGGGGTCATTTCCATCCCTCTGAAACAGAAGCCAAGCCACTAGAGCGTCCCGTTCAACGGAAGAATTTGAATCTCTTATATATAGGCAGTACTATGATTCCAGACACAGTTTTTACCCGGATTTCACAGAGAGAGCATCTCCGCGCTACACTCTCACGTGATCATTGTTTTGTGTCCGTGGACTTTGTTTCCTTACGTACCGTGAGCGAATCGCAGATAGAGGGTTACCAGTGTGCGCCTTATTTTGGTGAAGATTACGCGGTGATTTGTTTTTTTTGCCAAGCGTTAACTACATAATCATGGGCGGCTAAAGGAAATTGAGAAGGGAGTCTGTCGACTTCCCTGACGCCCGCAACGATGCATCGCCATCTTCCGATGAAGCCAGTCAGCCAACGCCAAAGACGACATCAAAGCCAAACACTGCCCAAAGCCCGAAGGACGACTCCAGAACGACGGCGATCGAAGCCAGAGGGAGAGATTGAAGGACGACTCCAGAACGACGCTTCCAGAACGACGCCGAATCGAAGTCCGCCACCAGAGAGATTCTGAACCGACGCGTGACCACGTACACCCGACGCTAGTGGCAAGAGGAACGCCCGAAGTTCTGAGGAGGTGCAAGTACACCATATCGTCGCAATTATTCTTCGTCGCGATCGACCTCGGAGGACAATTTCGCCACAAAGGAACCGTGTGCAAGTCCCGTGTCCAGGAGAGATGAAGGACCACGCCATGTAGCAGAGTCTGGTACAGTATACTTCAGAGGGTCTCATGTACATGTAAACGTGCGCCGTTAGTATCAACACCGTACAGTTAACGCCGACGTCTCACTTATTTGCAAAGTTACTCAGGAAAACCCAAACCTAACTTCCGCGTCTAAAAATTGTTTTGGTATTGTTAAAAAAAAAAAGGGTAATTTCATGTTCAGATGTTCTAATTTAATTGTCTGTATTCAGGGTTAGAAGCTCTATTTTATTTCTTTAATATTTAGTATAAATTGTCAAAGTGTGCTCCATTTTTTGTGTAACCGACCGCCCCGTCGCGCCATTTAATTCGTCAATAGTTGACTGATGAGTTTTTTTTTAATTATGGAAAGCGTAGTTGTTTTTATTGCAAGGTCGTGTGCGTGAAATAGTATTATTTGTTGCATAGTGGTTTTTTAAGGTAATTTTTGCTCGCGCCGACGATTGATTAGTGTATTCCGGCAGCTGGAGCCAATTAAGTTTTTTACATCACTATGTAATTGAGTAGTTGTTCTCATTGGACGAGAGAGGCTTGTGTGTAATACCCCCGTCCGAGAAACTTGTATAATGTCGTCCTTACGACTGGGTGCAAACGTTCATTCGAACGAAAGATTTAACCACGCCGACCAAATTGTCTTAGTTAACCGCTTTCCGAGGGCTGGCACTTAAGTTAATTTAAAAGAGCACAGGAGCTGGCAGACAAATGCCCTAAATTCACATAAAGGTTTAAAAATTAAAAGGAATGATATGTTAATGAGATCCATGATTTGTATCCATACTTCACATGTAAAAATACCTCAGGTGTGTGAAAGAGAGATAGAGTGAATGTTGTGAGAGTGAGGAGGCTTTGTAAACAGTTGTTGATTGCAATATTTTTGTGTTCTTACAATATATATTCACTTTTTTACCGTTCGTCAGTGTTGTTATTTGACGTTTTTCAGGTACCGGATATTATGCTATTAGTGTGTTATGAATGTTCGAATCTACATATCAAAGGTAAACAAAACAGTGTAACTTTTCAAGGTATTAATCTCCGCCTCGCAATAGTATGACAATAAACGACCGTCTCAGTACCGAACTTGATAACTGGACCGTGAGTCACGACCGGTTTCCCGTACACATAACGACGTTTGGCCCCGTGCCGGGGTATGATTGACACGTCATTTCGGGGACCGTGAGTGCACTCGTTACAAGGTGACAAACGACCTGCTCAAATATGATACTGTTGACAATATTGTACGTCCGTGAAAATTATATATAAATAAGACTTAAGCGTATTATCTGCTTTCATGTCAGATTTTCCCAACCTGTGAGCTGTAGTGTTTAGGTGACAAGCGACCTGCTCAATTATGATACTGTTGACAATATTGTACGCCCGTGAAAATTATATATAAAAAAGACTTAAGCGTATTATCTGCTTTCATGTTAGATTTTGCCAACCTGTGAGCTGTAGTGTTTAGGTGACAAGCGACCTGCTCAATTATGATACTGTTGACAATATTGTACGCCCATGAAAATTATATATAAATAAAACTTAGGCGTATTATCTGCTTTCATGTCAGATTTTGCCGACCTGTGAGCTGTAGTGTTTAGGTGACAAGCGACCTGCTCAAATATGATACTGTTGACAATATTGTACGTATATTGTATTGTATAGGAGACTAGAAGCATATAATTTGGCGAAAAAAAAAAACCCAAGTAAGGTCATAGAAAATAGTTAAAAAAAAAGTGAACAATTATATTTTGCATTGCACAGTATTAGGTATTAAATAACATACCCCCAAAAAATCTCTGCATTATGCGTTCTGAAAAAAAAATTGCCCTACGTGCCAAACTGCTGTGTCAAGTAAACATTTTCAAAAGCACTGTCGTACTTGTGTGCCGGGAAAGCAAATATGTGCGACCAAATGTGCTCTAAGTGTGGAAAAAAATATTTCTATTGCCAACTTCAAGTTGTTGTTTTTTTTTTGACACGTATATATATTATTATTTTTTTAACAGAGGAAGAAAGTCCGTGCTTCGGAAAACGCGATGATGTGCGTAATGATATTTTTCTTCTGCTCAGACTTGTACCAATCTACTGTGTACCGTCTTCTTCCCTGCATCGCCTCGTCCAGTTCGTCCAACCTCTTGTTCAATTTTTCCCCTGCAGCCGAAAGCAGAATGTTGGGATCACCGCACCTCAGGCCGCTGATCTCCCGAAGATGGTCCTTGAGAACCATTTCACAAGGGATGCGAAATTCCGGCGTCGTTCTTGCTATGATTACAAGTTTCCCTACATCCTCACAATCTTCGTTTACTGCATGTTTAAATATTTTACATAGTAGCTCGGGCGGCAAATCAGTTATACGAGACATGTTGTTATTATTATTATTTTTCACTCTATGTTATTTATATACCCTACCCCAATTTTTGTTTCGTGTTCATGGCGATGGTGGTACCCAGTGCGGCGACCCGTTCACCCAGCGATGCGTCTCTGCTCACGAACCTTTCGAAAGCTGCGTGCTCTAACTTTCTGTCTGCTTCGTGACGTGCATCCAGATCCGTCTGCGTGGTGTTGTAAGCGATGCCGTGATTTTTGCATGCGGCGTCCAACGGATTCACACCCTTGTCCCCTCTCTCCAATTTTTTCTCGAGTTTGGTACCCGGTCCGCAGTACTGGTAGCCAGGTAAATGCATCTCAAAAGGTAACTTGTCTGGACATTGCAACGTTTGCCTCGGAAATAAAACCACTCGACGATTGTCGTGAAAATTCAGTCGTTGTGTTCGACGACGCCATCCTGGAAAATCAAAATGAAATTCGCAACTTTTTCACGCAAGGTCGTCACAAAGAAATGGATTGCTTTTACCTAGCTCAAACGTTTATTTATATACGTCGTTTCTCACAACGTTGCAACGTTCAGAAAGTCGTTGATTTTGTTTCTGTATTTTCCGTCGTTGGGTTTCCTCGTCATGTCGATCGTCGCGAATCCGAAATCGTCACCGTTCCAGCAAGAAGAGCAGCCTTCCGAAAATTGATTGTAGTTCATGTCTCCGCCTACGTAGTCATCGTACGCGTGCTTGAGGTTGGTGTGATCTTGACGAAACAAACATATGAAATTAGCGTTGTCGCGTAGTAACTGTTTTGGAATTTTGGAAAACGTTTGAGCTGGGTAAAAGCAATCCATTTCTTTGTGACGACCTTGCGTGAAAAAATTGCGAATTTCATTTTGATTTTCCAGGATGGCGTCGTCGAACACAACGACTGAATTTTCACGACAATCGTCGAGTGGTTTTATTTCCGAGGCAAACGTTGCAATGTCCAGACAAGTTACCTTTTGAGATGCATTTACCTGGCTACCAGTACTGCGGACCGGGTACCAAACTCGAGAAAAAATTGGAGAGAGGGGACAAGGGTGTGAATCCGTTGGACGCCGCATGCAAAAATCACGGCATCGCTTACAACACCACGCAGACGGATCTGGATGCACGTCACGAAGCAGACAGAAAGTTAGAGCACGCAGCTTTCGAAAGGTTCGTGAGCAGAGACGCATCGCTGGGTGAACGGGTCGCCGCACTGGGTACCACCATCGCCATGAACACGAAACAAAAATTGGGGTAGGGTATATAAATAACATAGAGTGAAAAATAATAATAATAACAACATGTCTCGTATAACTGATTTGCCGCCCGAGCTACTATGTAAAATATTTAAACATGCAGTAAACGAAGATTGTGAGGATGTAGGGAAACTTGTAATCATAGCAAGAACGACGCCGGAATTTCGCATCCCTTGTGAAATGGTTCTCAAGGACCATCTTCGGGAGATCAGCGGCCTGAGGTGCGGTGATCCCAACATTCTGCTTTCGGCTGCAGGGGAAAAATTGAACAAGAGGTTGGACGAACTGGACGAGGCGATGCAGGGAAGAAGACGGTACACAGTAGATTGGTACAAGTCTGAGCAGAAGAAAAATATCATTACGCACATCATCGCGTTTTCCGAAGCACGGACTTTCTTCCTCTGTTAAAAAAATAATAATATATATACGTGTCAAAAAAAAAACAACAACTTGAAGTTGGCAATAGAAATATTTTTTTCCACACTTAGAGCACATTTGGTCGCACATATTTGCTTTCCCGGCACACAAGTACGAGAGTGCTTTTGAAAATGTTTACTTGACACAGCAGTTTGGCACGTAGGGCAATTTTTTTTTCAGAACGCATAATGCAGAGATTTTTTTGGGGGTATGTTATTTAATACCTAATACTGTGCAATGCAAAATATAATTGTTCACTTTTTTTTAACTATTTTCTATGACCTTACTTGGTTGTTTTTTTTTCGCCAAATTATATGCTTCTAGTCTCCTATACAATACAATATACGTACAATATTGTCAACAGTATCATATTTGAGCAGGTCGCTTGTCACCTAAACACTACAGCTCACAGGTCGGCAAAATCTGACATGAAAGCAGATAATACGCCTAAGTTTTATTTATATATAATTTTCATGGGCGTACAATATTGTCAACAGTATCATAATTGAGCAGGTCGCTTGTCACCTAAACACTACAGCTCACAGGTTGGCAAAATCTAACATGAAAGCAGATAATACGCTTAAGTCTTTTTTATATATAATTTTCACGGGCGTACAATATTGTCAACAGTATCATAATTGAGCAGGTCGCTTGTCACCTAAACACTACAGCTCACAGGTTGGGAAAATCTGACATGAAAGCAGATAATACGCTTAAGTCTTATTTATATATAATTTTCACGGACGTACAATATTGTCAACAGTATCATATTTGAGCAGGTCGTTTGTCACCTTGTAACGAGTGCACTCACGGTCCCCGAAATGACGTGTCAATCATACCCCGGCACGGGGCCAAACGTCGTTATGTGTACGGGAAACCGGTCGTGACTCACGGTCCAGTTATCAAGTTCGGTACTGAGACGGTCGTTTATTGTCATACTATTGCGAGGCGGAGATTAATACCTTGAAAAGTTACACTGTTTTGTTTACCTTTGATATGTAGATTCGAACATTCATAACACACTAATAGCATAATATCCGGTACCTGAAAAACGTCAAATAACAACACTGACGAACGGTAAAAAAGTGAATATATATTGTAAGAACACAAAAATATTGCAATCAACAACTGTTTACAAAGCCTCCTCACTCTCACAACATTCACTCTATCTCTCTTTCACACACCTGAGGTATTTTTACATGTGAAGTATGGATACAAATCATGGATCTCATTAACATATCATTCCTTTTAATTTTTAAACCTTTATGTGAATTTAGGGCATTTGTCTGCCAGCTCCTGTGCTCTTTTAAATTAACTTAAGTGCCAGCCCTCGGAAAGCGGTTAACTAAGACAATTTGGTCGGCGTGGTTAAATCTTTCGTTCGAATGAACGTTTGCACCCAGTCGTAAGGACGACATTATACAAGTTTCTCGGACGGGGGTATTACACACAAGCCTCTCTCGTCAATGAGAACAACTACTCAATTACATAGTGATGTAAAAAACTTAATTGGCTCCAGCTGCCGGAATACACTAATCAATCGTCGGCGCGAGCAAAAATTACCTTAAAAAACCACTATGCAACAAATAATACTATTTCACGCACACGACCTTGCAATAAAAACAACTACGCTTTCCATAATTAAAAAAAAACTCATCAGTCAACTATTGACGAATTAAATGGCGCGACGGGGCGGTCGGTTACACAAAAAATGGAGCACACTTTGACAATTTATACTAAATATTAAAGAAATAAAATAGAGCTTCTAACCCTGAATACAGACAATTAAATTAGAACATCTGAACATGAAATTACCCTTTTTTATAACAATACCAAAACAATTTTTAGACGCGGAAGTTAGGTTTGGGTTTTCCTGAGTAACTTTGCAAATAAGTGAGACGTCGGCGTTAACTGTACGGTGTTGATACTAACGGCGCACGTTTACATGTACATGAGACCCTCTGAAGTATACTGTACCAGACTCTGCTACATGGCGTGGTCCTTCATCTCTCCTGGACGCGGGACTTGCACACGGTTCCTTTGTGGCGAAATTGTCCTCCGAGGTCGATCGCGACGAAGAATAATTGCGACGATATGGTGTACTTGCACCTCCTCAGAACTTCGGGCGTTCCTCTTGCCACTAGCGTCGGGTGTACGTGGTCACGCGTCGGTTCAGAATCTCTCTGGTGGCGGACTTCGATTCGGCGTCGTTCTGGAAGCGTCGTTCTGGAGTCGTCCTTCAATCTCTCCCTCTGGCTTCGATCGGCGTCGTTCTGGAGTCGTCCTTCGGGCTTTGGGCAGTGTTTGGCTTTGATGTCGTCTTTGGCGTTGGCTGACTGGCTTCATCGGAAGATGGCGATGCATCGTTGCGGGCGTCAGGGAAGTCGACAGACTCCCTTCTCAATCTCCTTTAGCCGCCCATGATTATGTAGTTAACGCTTGGCAAAAAAAACAAATCACCGCGTAATCTTCACCAAAATAAGGCGCACACTGGTAACCCTCTATCTGCGATTCGCTCACGGTACGTAAGGAAACAAAATCCACGGACACAAAACAATAATCACGTGAGAGTGTAGCGCGGAGATGCTCTCTCTGTGAAATCCGGGTAAAAACTGTGTCTGGAATCATAGTACTGCCTATATATAAGAGATTCAAATTCTTCCGTTGAACGGGACGCTCTAGTGGCTTGGCTTCTGTTTCAGAGGGATGGAAATGACCCCTCTCCATTGTCTTGAAACGCGGTCAAGTGCGCGTCGTCGATCCTTGCCGGCTTGAGCTCCAGCTGATCTCTCTGGTCATCCGTGAACATGGGTTCGAACGCCTGCTGCGACTCAGGCCTGGTAGCGACGAAAATAATCTTTCCTTATCTTCGCGTTGGTGCAAATATGCCATGTTCTAAGCGGCGGCTGTCACTCAAGAAAAACCCGTCCCCAGCTTCCGACGTCTGGCTCGGATACAAGTTTATTCACAAAATAAGATCAAACCTCACACTTTCATGTTTGTGCATAAAATGAATCAATAAACAAAAAATAATTTATATCGAACTGCGTTTCACATACTAACACTCCTTCTGTCTATTGAAAGCGAATGTTGCGTGCATGCGGAAATAACACAGAAAAAAAAAAAGCGGATGGAAGCAATTTAAAATCAGTGGAGCAAGGTTAGTATTACGAGAGCGTAAAAACATGTGCTTTCATTCAACTTCGAAAAATAAGAATAAATGTGTGCATACAGAACACATATGCTTTCTTTTCACAGTTGTAAAATCATATAAATTGTACATGAAGTAAGTTACGGGAAGGCTCTCTCTTTTATGTCTGTGTATATGTTGTACAATTAAGTACAAGTTGTTGTACAATTATTTTTCCCAATTATCCAATTGGAGTTGGAGGCATAACACTGGTACTATTTGTAATCACAGTGCTTACTCATGTATTTTGTTTAATATTTTATTTCAAATTCACTGTCAGAAACTAGTGTTGCCAGTTCCTGGATGTAGGTTTACCTACTCTGTTGGTTGTCACTGTCAAGCTTCCAGTATTCGTACAGCATAAAAAGCTATAACCCCCCTCTCAAAATATATACATTGTATACGCCAAGATGTCAATAGCCTACCAACACATCATGAAAAAACATGCCAAGAGAACCCAATGGGTTTATAAATCAGTGCTGCCAACTCCTATTTGTAGGTTAGCTTAACCTGTGAAAAATCATATAGTGGAATTTTCTTCGGATGGGT